>NC_060139.1:618022847-618192847 GCF_021461385.2 Schistocerca piceifrons | reverse complement strand
TGTGCGCTCAGAACTGAGAACAGCGATGTAACGCTATGTGCAGGCATACTACATCTACATCTACATCTACATCTACATACATACTCCGCAATCCACCATACGATGCGTGGTGGAGGGTACCTCGTAACACAACTAACATCTTCTCTCCCTGTTCCACTCCCAAAGAGAACGAGGGGAAAATGACTGCCTATATGCCTCTGTACGAACCCTAATCTCTCTTATCTTATCTTTGTGGTCTTCCAACGAAATATAGGTTGGCGGCAGTAAAATTGTACTGCAGTCAGCCTCAAATGCTGGTTCTCTAAATTTCCTCAGTAGCGATTCACGAAAAGAACGCCTCCTTTCCTCTATAGACTCCCACCCGAGTTCCTGAAGCATTTCCGTAACACTCGCGTGATGATCAAACCTACCAGTAACAAATCTAGCAGCCCGCCTCTGAATTGCTTCTATGTCCTCCCACTAGAGACACTGCTCAAAACATCTCTGCAAATCGTCATCCGATTTCCAGAGTGATTTCGATGTCGTGACCGGTCGTTCCTTAGTTTCCGAATAGCCCCTCCCCCCCTCCCCCTTCCCTCCACCGCCACAATGCAGCAGCTAAACCTTCTTTCCTCTGGCATTTCGTAACATAACATGACGCTTTTAGCTTTTCGACGAATCTCACAAGACGTTGATGTTGCTTACAAGTCCATATTAGAGCAGTTGTTTCACTTTAAATACAATGATCAATAGTTCGGCACAAGTTAAGTAAAGGAGAAGATTCCGTAGCTTGAAGTGATTGACTTGTTCCTCGCCGTGTTTCGATGCAGTTCAACAAATGCGGACCTGATATCCAACCTGTTCTAGGTCGCCTTTAGTTTCCGCATTCATTACAGAGTTAAACCTGATGAGAGATTTCTCATCCTGATTCTGACATTTACACTCCAGACTGGGGGCTGGTACTTCATCACTTTAATGCAATGGGACGGAGTCGTGCATGCAATTTACCTGCAAATCACGAAAAATTGTTATTTTAACTGTTTGTATGTTATATTCCTGAGCTGAGCATTGGAAAGTCGACAAGCATTCACATAAACTGTGTGAGAAACCACTTGCAAACCACAACCAGAATAGTCAGTGAAGAAGACTGATTCGTTCACCATGTTCTGGATTCCCTATCTGAAAGGAAAACCTTCAAGTATGTAGAAGGAGTCAAGGTCTGCATTAACCCTAGCAATACCAACGCATTTTCTATAGCAAAATTCGGTGGTTGTTGTTGACTTATATTAACAACATATTTCTTAAAGACATACTGGTGCGTAAGTAGGGTCCAGAACATGAAATATATTTCAGCACACTATTAGCAATATGAAAGGACTTTCAATAATGTGAGTTAGTTAACGCCCACTATAAAATATTACAAAAATGCAAATTTAGTTAAATATTGTTCAATTTTACTCAAAACATAATTTTAAAGGGATGCAGATCTGAAAATGTGGTCCTGAAACTGGAAATGTTGAATGTGACAAGTCATTGGGAAAAGTGACATCTACTGCTACTGAGTTAAGCTGACTCAAAAATCTGGTAGAAGAATTCATTAGAAACAATAAATATTTTTTTCAAAATTTTAAAATATAGCGGAATTGAATAGTTTACAATAAGTGGGCATAAAATACCCTCCCCTCGCTCTTGGTATTGCGAGTGTTAACAAAAGACAGTCAAGACATAGAAACTAGAATCTGTTAACTGTATTAACAATGAACTATTACTATTCATGTTTACGCCAGTGGGGCTTCATCAAATAAATTAGAGAGAAAATTAGAGAACGTTTTGGAAAGAGATGCTGCTTCATCACTTGTACTACATAGCTACTAGGGCTCTGAGCACTATGGGACTTAACATCTATGGTCATCAGTCCCCTAGAACTTAGAACTACTTAAACCTACCTAACATAAGGACATCACACAACACCCAGTCATCACGAGGCAGAGAAAATCCCTGACCCCGCCGGGAATTGAACCCGGGAACGCGGGAACCCGGGCGTGGGAAGCGAGAACGCTACCGCACGACCACGAGCTGCGGACATAGCTACTATTTATCTCCTGAGGATAGCTTAATATTTACTTGCTTACATCTGATTTTTTTTACTTACATCTATAAATGTTACTGTCGCAACTATGCAAGGAACACTGTTACTTGCCATGTAGCTAGAAGATAGTTTCACTCCTTGACTCTAGATGCTCAGGTAATTTGTAGAAAGAATTGCTAATGAGGTATGTCTCTGATTTTCTTTTGAATTGGTTGGGATTCCCAGTTTTTTATATATACTAAATTAGAGCTTGTTGAATAGCTTTATGCTAGAGAACATAATCCCATTCTGAAAAACAAACAAAAACAAAAAAAGCAGAGACTATATTACAATTGTTTTTTTGTCTGATGATTGTGTAGATGACAGTAAATAGAAGCTCGCAGTTAAGTTGAAACATTTTTTGTTGGCGTTAGAAAAAAAATGTTAATGAGTAGGTATATTTTGAAGTGAATAAGAGCTGATAGAACCTTAAAGATGTTTCTGTATGATGTGTGGTCAGCTGTACACAGCAGTCTTACTGCTCGTTTCTGGTGAATAAACACTTTACTTGCTTTAGATGCACTGCGTCAGAAGATAATTTTATGGAACAACAAATCATGATAAAATTCATTATAAGCCAAGACTCTTGTCTTTAGGAAAACACAATGACAGATGCTTCTCAGGGTAAAACATGCTGAACTGCGGTTTTTGATTAGTGTACGTCAAGGCTGAATCTCGAGGATGTTTGATTAGTGCTTCACGTTGTGTATTACCATTAAAGTCTGCTTCTGATGCCAAAGGTCATTCTTACTTTTCTGAAATTGCATAATATGAGACTTGACATTAAGACTAACTGTTAGCTGTGAATAATTTGTAGGCGTCTTCAGCTATCGTCTGAAGAGTACTTGCTAAAGTTCTACATCTACATATATACTCCGCTAGCCACCAAGCGATGCGTGGCCGAGGGCACAATTCGCGCCAAAGCCATATTCCCCCCCCCCCCCCCCCCTGTTCCACTCACGGATCGCGATCGCGGTCGCGCGAGGGAAAAACGACTGCCTGAACGTCTCAGTACGAGCTCTAATTTCCCTTATCTTTGAATGGTGATCATTGCGCGATTTGAAAGTTGGTGGTAATAATATATGCTCTACATCCTCGGCGAAGATCGGATTTCGGAATTTAGTGAGCAGCCCCTTCCGTTCAGCACGTCATCTATCTGCGAGTGTTCCCCACTTCAAACTTTCTAAGAGGTTTGTAACGCTGTCGCGACTGCTAAATGTACCAGTCACGAATCTTGGCGCTTTTCTTTGGACCTTATCAATCTCTTGAATCAGACCCAACTAGTGTCTCATACAAACGAACAATACTCGAAGACTGGACGAACTAACGTATTGTAAGCAGTTTACTTTGTTGAAGGGCTGCATCGCTTCAGGATTCTACCAATAAACGGCAACCTAGAGTTCACCTTGCCCGTTACTTATGTAATCTGATCATTCCATTTGAAATCATTTCGAATAGTCACACTCAGATAATTGACGGATGTTACCCCTTCCAAAAACTGGGCATTTATTTTGTACTCGTACATCAATGGGGATGTTCGCCTTGTTATACGCGGTAGGTTACACTTACTAATATTCAGAGATAACTGCCAATAATTACATCACGCATTTATTTTCTGCAAATCCTCACTGATTTATTCACAACTTTCGTGTGATACCACTTTCCTGTAGGCTACAGTATCATCGGCAAACAATCTAATGCCGCTGTAAGTACCATCAACCAGATGATTTATGTGAATCGTTGTGTTTGGATCCTTGGTTGACAGTCTAGTGTGATCAGTAAGCGTTACAAATTTTGAATCACAAGTAATGTCAGACTAGTCGCAACTGTGTAAACTGGCGCATCTATAGAACTGTGCATGGTGGGTGGCTCCCAGAATGCTTCACACTTGAATCCCTCCGTTTTAAGTCGTCACATCACTTTGTGCTGTTTACACTATGAGGTTAAAATATTTACGGCAACCGAAGCGTCGTTGATCCGGCGTGCGGATTTGATTCGGTTGAGGCTCACCTCTTTGTCTCTCAAGCTAGCGATGTTGCTCTGCTCTAAACGAGCAGGTAAACGGCTCCCAGATTTTCGAATTATGTAAAAACAAGAAGCAAAAATGAACTCTTACTTACATTGCAAGGACTCTCGTTGGTAGCCCCCTTGGTGCAGATGTGGTCGTTGCTTATGGCGCCCGGAAAAGCCGCCTCGCACTCGGAGTTCTCGATGATGGTCAGTTCAGTGAACTGCAGCGTGGGGCTCACTGAGTCGCTTTCTGCACAACAGAGAGACGAAAGTAAGACACATTTTAGTAGTTACCGTTGCTAGATGGCTGCTACGTTTACGTATGATTTGCTGTCGTCAAAGGTCAGAATGCTTCGGCTAAGGTAAGGGCAACTGTTTACCACGGAAACGTGCAGCCAGTCGATCACTCACCGTCAGACAGCTTTCCCCAGCCGCTGAGCACCGCCGTCAGGCCGGCGAACGTGTCGTTCACCTGAGATGCAGACGGCAGCCGAATGACGTTTATTACGTCTGCAAGTAAACAAACACACAACTGTATTTCGTTTTTGTTTGGAAGAAAAGTGTCACATAGTTGCAATGATGAAGGAAAAAAAAAGAAGAAATCTTGACAATTTGATAAGTGTGAGAGGTAGTGCGAACTTCTCTCCACACTAATGCTTGTTTACTTCCACAACACTTAGCCTGCTCAGTTACGGTTGTCACTGGGAGATGATGCTGTAGCAGCCACAGCTATCCGTATTCGTTACGGGGGGGGGGGGGATGTATCTAAAATTGGTCAAGAACGCTGAATATTTTTTTTTCTTTTTTTTTTGCAAGCAGATATTTCTGTAGTACATTAGAAACATGGTCTCCAGTCTTCAGATTTTATTTCGTGCTACGTATGATGTAAAAACCATCTGGTTTCAACCAAAGCGTAGTGCCGCGCCCCCTTTTCTAATCGAGTCTGTCTTGTTTGCGATATTTTGTTGTTTCCTGTCATCAGAGAAGAAATCTGCAGATTGTAGAAGCCTGTGATGCGATTACTTACGATTTATTAAAGAAATGCACACATTGTGGAACACAAGACACAAACGAAAGCTTTAATATTCTCATTCATAAGAAATGCCGAAAAGCAACATTTCGTTCGTCTACTGTTGTTAAAATTTCCTCATATGATCCTTCTCTGGTGGTCAGTCATGGCAGCACTGGAAGAGTCGGAACACTTACGAGACTAGGATTCGATGCAGGTTGCTTCACTGAAAAGGTATTGAAGATTGATGATGTGCGAATTGCTAGTTCTGAAATCTCAGTGAAAGATATTGACAAAAGGGCACGTCAGAAGGATCAGGCTAGAAGAAAAGAGTTACGTGAAGACCTAAAAGGCCATATGTTATGGCCAACATTAAGATACCAATTTCTGGCATAAATACTAATAAAATATTTTTTCTGCATTTCCCGCAAATTTAATTTTCCATTTCATAAGGAATATTTTCTCCTGAACTATTGCCGATAACAAGGTGAACTTCGCTAAATACTTTTTATGTGCTAGAACACAACCTCCTGTGGTACAAAATTTTTCAACGTACATTACTGTCTAATTTTTGTGAAATAAATGTTGTTGTACATCACAAACTTTAAAAAATTTTGGGAGAGTTCTAAGACTGATATTAAAGAACGGGTACACAGATTTCTTTATCTAATTACTAAGAAGTAAACTAACATCGGAGAAAATGTTCCTCATAAGATAGCCTGTGTTCCAATAGGTCCAGGAACGTCCTGATCAAATTATTTGATAAAAAAATGAAAAAAAAACAATAACATAATGACAATATGTGCAAAATTTAGTTCAATTTTTTCTCAAACAGTCAAAGTTACATTATCGTATATGTACCCTTGTATATTTTTCATATAATAGATTTAGTGACTGGGTGTCTTAAGGGTATCTCTGACTGTTAATCAGTCACTTTGATGATAGCTATTGCGAAACTTGAAATTTTTACATTTAACAAGCTAATTCAAGCGAAATGCTCTACCCACTCGAAGGAAATTTAACCTATCGATGTAAAATGTAGCTATTCTGATCGTACCAAAGTCAGACAGTTTCTTCACAGTGTGCAACTTCCTCGGAAATAAAATTTTCGGCTTCATTCATTTGTTCATTGATGAATAGTTTGGATAATGAATGCATCTCAGTTTATTTGAAAGCGAAGTAGAGGATCGGACATTGTTCAATGGAGGGAAATAAGGTATTCATGTACTATTTGCTATATAGAGCCGACCGCAGTGGACGAGCCGTTCTAGGCGCTTCAGTCCGGAACCACACGGCTGCTACGGCCGCAGGTTCGAATCCTGCCTCGGGCATGGATGTGTGTGATGTCCTTAGGTTAGTTAGGTTTAAGTAGTTCTAAGTTCTAGGGGACTGCTGACCTTAGATGTTAAGTCCCGTAGTGCTTAGAGCCATTTGAGGCATTTTGCTATATAGAAATCCTAGAATTCGTTCCCTTTTGGTGGTCAGGAAATGAACAAATACTATACCTCGTAAACCAGCTAAAAGACCTGACGGGTTTCCACAGCATGACTTGAAAAGAGGATGCTGAACCGACGCGTCCACTTAAGACTTACTTTTCGAGCATAGCACTTACACAGCTTAGGTCTGCTGCATTATAGTTTGTCATACAGTCATTAGAAGACGCTGACAAAATAAGTATTCTTAAAGCTTGAAAGGTATGTGCTGAGATTCGATCAGGATAGAGCCAGTGAAAAATGTCGATAGTTCCCAACCACAAGGTTGGACGAGTAGTACATCTTCGAGTAGTAAGATCTTTGACAGCTAAGAGAGCTAGGTGCACGCGGTAAAAGTTTGAGTAGTGGTGACGAGATGCACAGAGACAGCAGACGCGTTTCGAGTCGGAGCTAGATGCCTGCAGGAGGCAGCCGGGTCGTGACAGCATCAAAGTAAGAATTTGCGCTACGCACATAATAAGCTATATATTGAGCGAAACTCAGAGTAAAATAATCTATATGCCATTGCACAGTTGGCAAATTATTCATCTACATCTACATCTACATTTATACTCCGCAAGCCACCCAACGGTGTGTGGCGGAGGGCACTTTACGTGCCACTGTCATTACCTCCCTTTCCTGTTCCAGTCGCGTATGGTTCGCGGGAAGAACGACTGTCTGAAAGCCTCCGTGAGCGCTCGAATCTCTCTAATTTTACATTCGTCATCTCCTCGGGAGGTATAAGTAGGGGGAAGCAATATATTCGATACCTCATCCAGAAACGCACCCTCTCGAAACCTGGCGAGCAAGCTACACCGCGATGCAGAGCGCCTATCTTGCGGAGTCTGCCACCTGAGTTTGCTAAACATCTCCGTAACGCTATCACGGTTACCAAATAACCCTGTGACGAAACGCGCCGCACTTCTTTGGATCTTCTCTATCTCCTCCGTCAACCCGATATATTACGGATCCCACACTGATGAGCAATACTCAAGTATAGGTCGAACGAGTGTTTTGTAAGCCACCTCCTTTGTTGACGGGCTACATTTTCTAAGCACTCTCCCAATGAATCTCAACCTGGTACCCGCCTTACCAACATTTAATTTTGTATGATCAATCCACTTCAAATCGTTCCTTTTTACAGAAGTAACTGCTACCAGTGTTTGTTCCACTATCATATAATCATACAATAAAGGATCCTTCTTTCTATGTATTCGCAATACATTACATTTGTCTATGTTAAGGGTCAGTTGCCACTCCCTGCACCAAGTGCCTACCCGCTGCAGATCTTCCTGCATTTCGCTACAATTTTCTAATGCTGCAACTTCTCTGTATACTACAGCATCATCCACGAAAAGCCGCATGGAACTTCCGACACTATCTACTAGATCATTTACATATATTGTGAAAAGCAATGGTCCCATAACACTCCCCTGTGGCACGCCAGAGGTTACCTTAACGACTGTAGACGTCTCTCCATTGATAACAACATGCTGTGTTCTGTTTGCTAAAAACTCTTCAGTCCAGCCACACAGCTGGTCTGATATTCCGTAGGTTCTTACTTAGTTTATCAGGCGACAGTGCGGAACTGTATCGAACGCCTTCCGGAAGTCAAGGAAAATGGCATCTACCTGGAAGCCTGTATCTAATATTTTCTGGGTCTCATGAACAAATAAAGCGAACTGGGTCTCACACGAGCGCTGTTTCCGGAATCCATGTTGATTCCTACAGAGTAGATTCTGGGTTTCCAGAAATGACATGATACGCGAGCAAAAAACATGTTCTAAAATTCTACAACAGATCGATGGCAGAGATATAGGCCTACAGTTTTGCGCATCTGCTCTACGACCCTTCTTGAAGACTGGGACTACCTGTGCTCTTTTCCAATCATTTGGAACCTTCCGTTCCTCTAGAGACTTGCGGTACACGGCTGTTAGAAGGGGGGCAAGTTCTTTCGTATACTCTGTGTAGAATCGAATTAGTATCCCGTCAGATCCAGTGGACTTTCCTCTGTTGAGTGATTTCAGTTGCTTTTCTATTCCTTGGACACTTATTTCAGTGTCAGCCATCTTTTCGTTTGTGCGAGGATTTAGAGAAGGAACTGCAGTGCGGTCTTCCTCTGTGAAACAGCTTTGGAAAAAGGTGTTTAGTATTTCAGCTTTACGCGTGTCATCCTCTGTTTCAATGCCATCATCATCCCGGAGTGTCTGGATATGCTGTTTCGAGCCACTTACTTAGGACAGAATTTTTATTAAGTAACAAACAGGGCCAAAATGAGTAAAGTTATCTATAATGACAATTTTATGCCATTGCACTACGGCTGAGTTGAATATTGTTTTATTATCGGCTAAACGGGAAGGAGTGCACGAGCCAAGTCCACAGACGCAATCAAATGCAGGTTGGTGACTTTCATTTATTTTTACCACTAAACTTTCACGCAGTCAGATGTGTATTTTGAGTATTAATTTTCCAACAATATTTTCATGCAGTCAGATAAAGTTCAGCTCGGTTAAATACGCAGTCAGATGCAAGTTTTATTAAAGACTAAAGCAGTCACATGCAGTTCAGTCAAGATTAAATAGAGAATTTTATTAACAACACTTTCAAGCTATAAGCAGCTGTATCATCATTTTCAGTAACCCTAGTAGCTTAGCCAGCTTATTACATCAATAAAACAACCCGCAAATATTATCCGAGTCTGGGCCAATGAAAAAATAAGCGCTGTGCGAGTAGTTCAAAAGAAGCAAATTAGTGCCTAATTATTAACAGCTGTAACGCAAGTTGTGAGCCTTACCGTTTGGCATGACCATCTCGGAAAGATGGACGACCGCGACGTCGTTGTCGGTGGTGCTGCCGTCGGACCAGTAGTCGGGGTGGACGATGGCGTGGTTTGACGTCACTGTGACAGCTCCTTCAGCGTTTTGAGCGGACGACAGCGTTCCGAGGGATATGGCGAAATCCGTGACCCTGTGGACAAACGTCACGTTATACCAAACGGTCTTGAATAAATACGTGAATAAAGAATGAAAGAAAGCACTGCGAAACTGTCGTGATCATTTGTCTTTTATTTTATCCAGTGATGAAATGTAATGAATGGAACTGAATGTCATCTCCGGATCTACTGGAGAGAATATAAATGGACTACGAAACTGTTAGAGCGACTTCTAGTGATACGGAGTCACCGCACAGTGGGTTAAATTGTCATTGATCGTAAAAGGCGCGCATTTTTGGGACCGACGACTTTCCTGGATGTGATGCGCAAGGGGAGAGGTGGAGATGGTCAGAACGTTAGTTTTATGGTAGCAGAAAACAAAGATAAAAGAAGTTACGAGAAAACGCCTTTATTGTTCTACGTTTACGTAATGTTCGTATATGGACCAACTTGTGTTACAGAGCGATGGGCCGGTGACACATTCTGATTTTATGAACTACTAGGTTAGCCCCCACTGCTTCACTCGCGTAGGCTCTGTTGTTTGCACAGATTTCTGTATTTTTTTATCGAATTTTTATTGCGTTCACAAATTGCAACACCTTCCAAAATTTTTCTCGCTAATTAAGGCCATAGAAACATGATTGTTTCCGAATGGTTTTTGTTAATCAAGCCTTTTGCGTTCTCGTGCTGATATTCCCATAGAAACTTTTTCCACCTCTAATACGTATTTCTTTATATCTAACTGAAAACTACATTTACTCTTAATTTTTTTTAATATAACGAAATGCTTTCTTTAAAAAGTTCATCCCCTTCGGAGTTGAGTTAGCAAAAAGAGGTGAAACGCGTATTTTTTTATTTCTAACAGAGAAGCTAAATAGAAATTTTCATAAATTTAGCTCTGAAAGCTCTTTCATAATGAAATAATTTCATAAAACTTTTCATCCCCTATTTTGGCCCCCTTCGGAATTGATTTTCCAAAGAGAGTGAAACACCTATCTTTTTATTTCTAAAAAAGAAGCCAAATACCAATTTTCATGGATTTAGCTTTAAAAATGCTTTAACAATGAAATATCTCATAAAAAGTTTCATCCTCTGTTTCATCAGCTTAGGGATTGAATTTCCAAAACCAATAAACCACGTATTTTTTATTCGTAACTGAGATATCATATACGTGTTTTGGTTGATGTATCTTAAAACACTTTAGTAGTTCTTTAATAATGATTTACTTTAAAAAATCTCCGCCCACTATTGCACCCCAACAGGGATTAAATTTCCGAAAATACTGAATCACGTATTTTTTTATCTCTGACTGAGAAACCAGATACCAATTTTTGTTGGTCTAGCTTCAAAGCTGTCTTCGTAGCGACGTATCCTCTTTTGCCCCCTTAGGGATGGAATTGAGAAAGATCCCTTCTTGAACGACGCCTACAGTATGAGATCAACACCTAAAAATCCCACGTTTCTGTCCTTTAGCGGTTTGGGCTGGACGATGATGAGGTAGTCAGTCAGGACGTTGCCTTTTATATACAGAGGGGTCAAAAAAAATGTATACACTGTTTAAAAGTCCATAACTTGCAAACTAATTGACGGAGTTGTCTCATTTCTGGTGAAAGTGTAGCTTAAAGTCCAACTTAATGATATCGCTATAGGTGTTCGAAATGGTCACCATTAACATCCACACACAAACGATGCCGCTAAACTGCAGCACGAACTACTGACTGCAACGTGTTCAGTTGGATATTTGCGCATGAATGTACGATGGATTCTCGAAGTTCATCCAATGTGCGTGGCTTTTGTCGATAAACGACGTCCTTTAGTGTTTTGAAGACAACAAAGAGGAAGTGCTACATCTCACGATTGCTACACGCAATGAACGAGGACGACCCAGATCGTAGAATGGAGTACTGCGAGTGGTTTACTAACATGGTGCGCAACGATGAAGGGTTTGCAGAGGTGACTGTGTGGTCTGGTGAGGCACAGTTCAAACTCAATGGTACAGTAAATGGCAACAATTGCATCTACTGGGCCGCCGCAAATCCTATCGTCCATGTAAACAAAGCCGTGAATTTGCCAGGAGTAAATGTGTGGTGTGGGTTGTATTACCGGGGCTTGATTGGGCCCTCCTTCTTTGACGGCACGGTTACCAGTGAGGTGTACCTTCAGAAGCTTCAGACATCCATTTTACCTGCCATCCGAGACTTGTATGGAGACGGAAGAGTTTACTTTCAACAAGATGGTGCCCCAGCCCACTGCCAAAATCGTGTTAGGGCGTATCTCGCCGAAAATCTACCACGTAGAGGTGCTGTGGAGTATCCACCACGTTCCCCACACCTAACTCCTCTGGGCTTTTACCTGTGAGGAACACTAAAGGACGTCGTTTATCGACAAAAGCCACGCACATTGGGTGAACTTCGAGAATCCATCGTACATTCATGTACAAATATCCAACTGAACACGTTGCAGTCAATAGTTAGTGCTGCAGTTCGGCGGCATCGTTTGTCTGTGGATGTTAATGGTGACCATTTCGAACACCTACAGTGATATCTTTAAGCTGGATTTAAAGCTAAAGTCACCAAAAATGAGACAACTCCGTCAATTAGTTTGCAAGTTAAGGACTTTTGAACAATGCATACATTTTTTGGACCCTTCTGTATATAGATTGTCTCACTCTACTCCTAGTGTCGGTTGTCAGGAACGTCACCGAACACAGTTCTTGATTGGATGGCAAGCTGTGTCTGCTTATAGCAGCACGAGGAGGCGGGGACGTTCGAACTGAATCCCTCCAATCCTCAGCAACAGAAAATGTGGAAAAAATTTATGACGAGGATAAACCCAACTATTGCGCTGCTGTCGTTAACAGCGACCACGAAAGATGTAGTACTTTGTGTTGTGGCAGCGATCTCAAATACCTGGTGTAGTAGTAAGCAGCATTAACTGACCATCTCTAACCTCAGCAGCAGAAAAATATAACCAACATTATACTACAGAGTCTTTCAGGGGAAATCCTTGCATAAAAAGCTCTCGGTTAACTTGCAGCGTGAAGTTCACATAAGATCTCAAACTTCCGATGATTGCCTCCGTCATCGTCGTCAGGTAATAAGTCTGACTTTAATGAAACTGGCGACGCTCCCACATTTATGGCATGAGTTTGAGGCGGCAGGTTAACCGAGAAACTAGTTAAAACAAACTTTTGACTCGTATCTGCAGTTTTCGTTAACAAAATTTAAAATAAACTAGCTAAAACAAACTTTTTATTCGTATTTAAACCACTATCTCTGGCAGCGACGTTTATTTAAGAGATTAAAATTTTTGCATGGTTTCTTAATACAGTGCTAAATCTCATTTATTACCGAGACAGAATCAGGGTATATTATGTACTACATGAATAGTTGAAACGTCTCTATAGAATCGTTTCATAAGACATTTCACCTATTTTAACTAGTTCTCGTCTCATTTTCTACACCGCTTATCCGCGGTGTACGTCATCAAACTCGTACAGAACGAATGAGCAGTAGAACTGATGCAAATCCAGTAAGATGTGACGTTTAGATGCGTTCTGAATCAGAAATTTTAAGCGCTATGTACTTCTTTGCCCCATCCTGTGTAATCCACACCAGTATTTCTATAATGGTATCCTTTATTATCGTTTCCCCTCCTTTAATTTGCGTTTTGTATGAAAGGATGAGAGAGTACATGTATTTTCTCGGGTTTATAAGGCAGATGGCGCTCTAGATGCTCTCCGTCTGCTGGGGGTACAGCATAACCACTTTAGTGTTCCTTTATAGGTGCACAAAGACGTCTATCCCCACTGTCCGTGTCTTGTTCGTCTGTTACGTTGGTGGCGGAAGAAACACCTCTGGTATTTCCGTTTCACCTGGGTCACTGTGTGGTCGCTATCGTTAGATAAGCACTCTGCTGCTTGCTGCTGATAAGTCCAGTTCGTAGTTCTTAAGGTGGTCTTGCTACTGTAATGTCGTTGTGGATGCGTAAGTTCCTCATCGTAACTGAAGCATTTTATGTCCTTGTCCAGAACGAGTTCAGTTTAAAGTGTAATCCATCTCTAATGTCAAGAGTTTCGATTTATTCGGTAATCTGGCTTTGCTTCGTTCCTTTGGAGCATTGTGGCTTGGAATGTTCGGCACCAAGTGATCATTAGGTCAAGTTAGGGTGACCTTTATCTTGTGTGGTGTGAGAATAGTTGTCTACGTTCGCGGTGTTTCTCTCTGTTCTAATTTGTGTCGTTTCCTACTCAGCTTCATGTGTGATTAGATGTACGGATTTCAGCGTGTGCTTTGTTCCATCTATTTCTACGTGTTCTTCGTTTAGTGAGCCCTCAACTCGAATTTCTCTCAGTGTGTAATTATAATTAGATTAAATGATCAGTATCTAACGTGCTATTTGAAAACCTATATTTTCATAAATTTGTTGGATTTTAGTAACTTCTTTTATCTGTGAGGACCACGTTTTGCATGAACTCGTGGGACATTCTGCTTTCCTGGTCTCGTTGATCAGTTCGCAGTTCCCTCATGATTTAATCTAACTTTCGTAGTTGTATATTATTTTTTCCGTAATTTTTATCTGTTTCAACAAAATTTTGCTCGATGAGTAATTTATTCACCCACGTGTTTCATCATCTGTATTGTGGACGGAAGTTCCCGTATCTACCACTTGTTCCCGTTGATCAGTCGCTATAAATCTCTTTGCCGTAATCGCATGCTTATGGTCATGATTAATTTCTCTCCGAACTTTATCCTCATGCGTGAATCAGGTCTGAGTGCATGAGTCTATACGTTCCTTTTTCTCTCCTTTAACTCCCCATATAACTGATCACAATGAAGGAAGTGGTTTCATCTTAACGTGTTTTTGTATATTGTTTAATGTTCAGGCAGCAACCAGCTACTGAATTATTACGTTCCCCCTTTTTATTTTCATTACGCCAATTTAAGAATAAATGTTCTCAGTGAAAATTAATACGTCTCATCCGGTCGTATTCTTTCTGGCTTGCCATACAATCACCTTCATTGCAAATTACGGTGGGACGAATGATTGTATTCCGTAGGATATTTTAGTGTTGTTTTTGCGAGCTGCATAAAGGGGGTAGTGATCGAAATTACTCATAATTTGAGGAAGAGCTCTCATCACTGAAGTGTCCAACCCACATTTTATTAATTTATTGCTTGCTTTATTGTGTGATAACGTGTTTTGGCTCTGAGCACTATGGGACTTAACTTCTGACGTCATCAGTTCCCTAGAACTTAGAACTACTTAAACCTAACTAACCTAAGGACATCACAAACATCCATGCCCGAGGCAGGATCAGCCCGCCGGGGTGGCCGAGCGGTTCGAGGCGCTACAGTCTGGATCCACGCGACCGCTACGGTCGCAGGTTCGAATGCTGCCTCGGGCATGGATGTGTGTGATGTCCTTAGGTTAGTTAGGTTTAATTAGTTCAAAGTTCTAGGGGACTGATGACCTTAGAAGTTAAGTTTTCGAAATTAAGAAATTCATTTAAATTAATTAATTGAATAAAAATAATAATGAAAGTATTCTGATTAGACTTAGAAATAAAAAAATCGCTGTGTTTCGCGAGTTTCGAACCTTCGATCTCCAGCACGACAGGCTGATGCGCTAAGCTTTGCTCTACAACTCTACGATGCGTATTTTGACAATGCAGTAGCAACGAATGCCTTTAAAAGGTTGCCTTCACTTAATCTCATGAGAAACTTTTCTAATGTAAGCCGATCTCTGTGTTATAATAACTAACTATGTGACGCTGAATCGCGTCTAGTACGGGATCCAGTAGCATTTGGTTAGTGCTGTGGATGATATATGTGTTTATATCGTTAGGATCGTTGTGTATGTATGTGTGTGTGTGTGTGTGTGTGTGTGTGTGTGTTGTTTTGTGGTTATCTATCATGTGAGATGAAGCTCGAAATTAAAGGGCCAAATCCAGGATTCTGGATAGAAATGCAACAAGAAAGAAAGCCGGACAAGGTGAACTTACCATTTGTTGTGGCAGTTTGGCAACGGTGAACAGTTAGGGAGTGACGTTGAGCGCTCTGATTGAGGAAACCAGCACCAGCCCGTGAAGTGTCAACTATCAAGTAATTTTAATCGGGCTATAGTCTTTGACTTCTTGGGTACTAGCGCTGGGACAGAGTTGTCACCCGAATTGATCCCATATACGTTCTGTCGGGGAAAGATCTAGTGATCTTACTGCCCACACACGGTCTCAAAACCATGCAGAAATTTCATAGACACGTTCCGTATGTGGACGAGGATTGTCCTGTTGAAACAATGGCACCACGATATTGTCACTTGAGGACGCATGATGTACCGTTGAGCAATCACATTGACCCGTGATATAAGGTTATATCCCAAGGCCCTTCACGCCAAGAAGCTGGCGACGGTCATCCAAAGTAGCGCACAACCACGATTCACCACTGAATACAATGTGAGGCTATTCATCAGCAATCCTTGCTACCAGGTCGTGCACCTCTTCAGGGGCAGCCGTTTGTTTCATGGTGTTAACGGCCGTCTACGCACGGACGGTAATTCCTTACCCCGACTACTTTTAGTCTCCTACAGATGAAACACAAAGTTACAGCAGGTCCATTACTTACTCTCCGCGGCCGGTGTGGCCGAGCGGTTCTAGGCGCTTCAGTCTGGAACCGCGCTGCTGCTACAGTCGCAGGTTCGAATCCTGCCTCGGGCGTGGATGTGTGTGATGTCCTTAGGTTAGTTAGGTTTAAGTAATTCTAAGTTCTAGGGGACTGATGACTTCAGATGTTAAGTCCCATAGTGCTCAGAGCCATTTGAACCATTTGACCTTACTCTCCGATGGCAGGTGCAGATGTGGAAGTGTTGCGACGTGCCTGCTGCACTGTACGGCGATACTCCATCAAGGAAGTCAGACGTGGTCGACTGCAACATTGACGACGAATATGCCTGCCCTCACTTCCCCATGCAAGCAAACGTCTGGCCACTGTCACCTCCAAATGGCCCACAAATCTGGATATTGCACCATTCGACGGGCCGGCGTAATGGAGATACACAATAACACACATTTTAAACTGTGATATGTGCTGATGACGTTCTCTCATACGAGTGTGCTGCACCTCTGTATCCTTCGCTGTCATCATTCAGCATCTGACGCTGTTTACGCCCCTTGTACACCCTGCCTTGAATAACACTAATGCTTTCTGGTGGTCGTTCTGCCTGTCACCGAGAAATACAGCTCTAATAATTTATACACGCGCCGATGGTGTGTACATGCACAAAGTTACGTTGGCATCCGATCATGCCCTCCGGGTGCTTAATTTCCTTTGTCAGTCACTATATTTTGTCCGGTGAGGTGAATCTGCAACGATCAGTAATCAGTGATGCCAAAACACTTATCGGCGAGATTATGTTTCAAGAAACCTGTACGTGTGAAATCAACAATGTCTAACACTTCTGCTATAAGGAATGGGCTGAGCAGCGGGTAGAGGTTTAGGGTAGACCCTTTCCCACGGGACGGGAAGCGCCCTTAATAGCGAAAGAGTCAGTAATGATCAACGGCATGAGGGTGCTAAGTCAATGGAATCCACCGCATTAAAGACGCAGTAGGTGTATCCACAGGATATGCTGTCTTCAGAAAGTAATTTTATGATGACCTGCCGGCCGCGGTGGCCGTGCGGTTCTAGCGCTGCAGTCCGGAACCGCGAGGCTGCTACGGTCGCAGGTTCGAATCCTGCCTCGGGCATGGATGTGTGTGATGTCCTTAGGTTAGTTAGGTTTAAGTAGTTCTAAGTTCTAGGGGACTGATGACCTAAGATGTTACGTCCCATAGTGCTCAGAGCCATTTGAACCATTTTATGATGACCTCTTCCTACACAAAGAGTTCTGGAGACCTCCGGTGGAATCTACCAAGGAGCGGGTTATGAGGAGGAAGACGAATAAGGCTAAGTAGAATGTTAGAGAAAATGAAGAATCTGAAAATAAGGGTGAGCAGGCTACAGTTAGACCTTTTAGAAAATGAAATGGAAGCATAGATTTCTGCTCAGTCTATTATAGGGTAATGACGATAGCATCAGTGGATGGTGTATGAGGTGTTAGCATCATTTGACCAGAAACTAGATAAGAGCATGATTTATATGAGCAGCAGAATGAATTATTCTTCTGAGGACTGAGACTAAACAAACACCAATCATCATTGTACAAATTTACATATCAACATAGCAAGCTTCTGATAAGGAAATAGAGAAATTGATGAAATGCGTGAATGTCGATGCGAATGTGTTAGTCTTAGGGGACTCGAACGCTGTTAAGTGGCAGGGAACTGAATGTAGGTTTCAGTTTGTTGTAGCAAAGACGCTCTTCCAACACCACAAGAGAATAGCGTATATATGGAAAAGATCAGGCAGCAAAGGGATATAGACAAAAATTTAGAAAACAAATCCTAAACTTCGACCCGGATATTGACTCAGTCTATAAATCTATACCCATGAACAGCAGGCTGAAATTCAAGAGGATAAAGAAAAAAGAAACTGATTACGATAGAATGAAATACTGAAAATTTACAGCAGAATGAGACGAAGTGGAAAATTCACTGAGGCAGTGGCGACAAAATATTTCAGAAGCAATGAAAAGAATTACGGTGTACTGGATGATCGGTTTGGTTTCAGGAAGGGAAAAGACACCAGAGCGACAATTCTGACGCTGCGCTTGGTAATGGAAAGTAGAATGAGGAAAAATCAGGAAATCTACAGGTCTAGAGAAAGCCTTCGACACATTAAGATAGGACAAGGGATGCACGGTCCTTAGAAGATGGGGGCTAAGGCTCAGAAACTTACGAATAATGAATATCTACAAAACCCAAATGGACGTAAAAACTAGAATATCAAGGAAAATAAATTTAAGAACAGAGTAAGGTCGGGTTGCAGCTTGACATCGCTGCTTTTGACCTTGTGGCTCGGAGGTGTAATCAGGAAAGCGAAAGCACATTTAGAGGGAAGGAAGAGATATTAGTATTTAACTTCGCACACAACACAACGCTGGTGGCAGGATGTGCGTAAGGCTCATAAGATCTTTTGAAAGGAATAGACAGCTTACGTGGCATGGAGTACGGAGTAAGGATAAACAGAGTAAAAATGAAGTAAACGGAGAGTAGCAGAAAGGAGAAGGACCACTTGTTTAAGGTAATAATTGGGAGTGACACTGTAATGGAAGGCGTGAAACAGCTCTCCTCTCTCGACAGCAAAATTACGCGTTATGGTCGGAGTAAGAAAAATATCGGAAGTAGACTGTCATAGACCAAGAAAGCTTTCTTCAGCAAATGAATTCTGCTTTTATCAGATATGTTTATGAAACTCTGAATATCGTTCTTGAAAGTGTAAGTCTGGAGTACTGCACTATACGGAAGTAAAGTGTGGGCCAGCTGGATCATGAGAAGAATAATCGGGGACCAATATAAATGTGCTGGTATCTAAAAAGAAAGAAAGAAAGAAAACTGATCAGATGCCAGTAGGACTCAGGCTCTGACGCTTCCGTACGGACTTGATTATGCATATAGGCAGTTCATCCATCGTAGGAGTTGAGAGTCTTGACTATTGTGACCTGCTATCGACACTAATACTGACAAGATACTGGTCCCCTGAAATGTTGTAAGTTTGAAGTCGGATAACAAATGACAAAAGAAAAAAATTGTGTGTTGTAATTAAAAATTAAAAAAATGTTCAAATGTGTGTGAAATCTTATGGGACTTAACTGCTAAGGTCATCAGTCCCTAAGCTTACACACTACTTAACCCAAATTACCCTAAGGACAAACACACACACCCATGCCCGAGGGAGGACTCCAACCTCCGCCGGGACCAGCCGCACAGTCCATGACTGCAACGCCCCCAGACCGCTCGGCTAATTTCGCGCGGCAAAAATTACCAAATTTCTGTTTTTTTTCTTTAGTCGCACTGTGAAACCTCATTTCTTGTTAGACCTTATAGGTTTTAAAGAATGAGTTTGCTTTGTGATATAAATTTCACCTTGACGCGTCTACCCGTTCCTGAGAAAGAGAGATCTTAACAGACGGACGGACATAGTCAGCCGGATAACAAATGACTTTTTTCGTGTGATATAATGATAAATTATCAATTTCTGTTTTTTTCCCTTTACTCGTATTATGAAGCCTTTCTTCTTGCAAAATGTTACGATTCTAGGCCAACGGTAACTACCCTATATTTTGATTAATGAGTTTGCGAGTGAGAATATATGACATAAATGGCTGATGTATTGATTTAATTGATTTAAAGCTTAAGGTTTTTATACCGCCAAGGGACTATAGATGTCACTGTGTGGCATAAATATCAACTTGATACGTCTGGACGTTCCTGAGAGGAAGGGTTCCGTCTGTTAAGATGGATGGACAGACAGCTGGACAAAAAATAAGAAAGATATTTTTTCCTTGTGGTATAGTTACCAATTCACGATTTTCGGATTTTTTTCTTCACTTCTGCCGTGATACCTTGCTTCCTGCCAAATTTCATAATTCTAGGCCAAGGGCAAGTACTTTATAGGTTTTAGTGAATGAGTTTGCGAGTA
Source organism: Schistocerca piceifrons (assembly GCF_021461385.2). NCBI lineage: Eukaryota > Metazoa > Arthropoda > Insecta > Orthoptera > Acrididae > Schistocerca > Schistocerca piceifrons. Next base: position 618,172,740 of record NC_060139.1, on the reverse strand, counting down.
TTATAACATGTGACATACATGGCCGTATCTTTTGATTGGGTTGACTTAGAAACTTGCGTTTATTACAGCGAAAGGGACTATGTACCTTAGTAAGTGACATAAATTTTCACTCGATACTCTACCCGTTTCTGAGGAAAAGGTGTCTTATCTCACGGATGGACAGACGCACAGTTAGATAGTAAATGTCAAAAAAAATTTTTGTTTGGGTGATATAACTACAAATCCACCCTTTCGGTTTGTTCCTATAACTGTCCTGTGAAACACCGCTGCCTGCCGAATTTCACGATTCTAGGTCAATGAGAAGTAGCTAGATTTTGATGAATGAGTTATCAAATATCAAAATACACTACTGGCCATTAAAATTGCTACACCACGAAGATGACGTGTTACAAACGTGAAATTTAACCGACAGGAAGAAGATGCTGTGATATGCAAATGATTAGCTTTTCAGAGCATTCACACAACGTTGGCGCCGGTGGCGACACCTACAACGTGCTGACATGACGAACGTTTCCAACCGATTTCTCATACACAAACAGCAGTTGACAGGCGTTGCCTGGTGAAACGTTGTTGTGATGCCTCGTGTAAGGAGGAGAAATGCGTACCATCACGTTTCCGACTTAGATAAAGGTCGGATTGTAGCCTATTGCAATTGCGGTTTATCGTATCGCGACATTGCTGCTCTCGTTGATCGACACCCAGTGACTGCTAGCAGAATATGGAATCGGTGGGTTCAGGAGGGTAATACGGAACGCCGCGCTGGATCCCAACGGCCTTGTGTCACTAGCAGTCGAGATGACAGGCATCTTATCCGCATGGCTGTAACGGATCGTGCAGCCACGTCTCGATCCCTGAGTCAACAGATGGGGACGTTTGCAAGACAACAACCATCTGCACGAACAGTTCGACGATGTTTGCAGCAGCATGGACTATCAGCTCGGAGACCAGGGCTGCGGTTACCCTTGACGCTGCATCACAGACAGGAGCGCCTGCGATGGTGTACTCAACGGCGAACCTGGGAGCACGAATGGCAAACGTCATTTTTTCGGATGAATCGAGGTTCTGTTTACAGCATCATGATGGTCGGATTCGTGTTTGGCGACATGGCGGTGAACGCACATTGGAAGCGTGTCTTCGTCATCGCCACACTGGCTTATCACCCGGCGTGATGGTATGGGGTACCATCGGTTACACGTCTCGGTCACCTCTTGTTCGCATTGACGGCACTTTGAACAGTGGACGTTACATTTCAGATGTGTTACGACCCGTGGCTCTACCCTTCATCTGATCCCTGAGAGACACTACATTTCAGCAGGATAATGCACAGTCGTATGTTGCAGGTCCTGTAGGGGCCTTTCTGGATACAGAAAATGTTCGACTGCTGCCCTGGCCAGCACGTTCTCCAGATCTCTCACCAATTGAAAACATCTGGTCAATGGTGACCGAGAAACTGCCTCGTCACAATACGCCAGTCACTACTCTTGATGAACTGTGGTATCGTGTTAAAGCTGCATGGGCAGCTGTACCTATACACGCCATCCAAGCTCTGTTTGACTCAATGCCCAGGCGTATCAAGGCCGTTATTACGGCCAGAGGTGGTTGTCTGGGTACTGATTTCTCAGGATCTCTGCACCCAAATTGCGTGAAAATGTAATCACATGTCAGTTCTAGTATAATATATTTGTCCAATGAATACACGTTTATCATCAGCATTTCTTCTTGTTGTAGCAATTTTAATGGCCAATAGTGTAATTGACATAAATGGCATTGACTTAGAAGTTTCAATTCCTTACACCGCCAAGGGTTGTGGACCTCAGTATGTGGCATAAATTTCGACTCGGTCCCTCTTCCCGTTCCTGAGAAAAAAGATTTTTAGCAGTCGGACACAAATACAGACAAGTAGACGGACAACAAAACTATCCTATAAGGCTTCCGCTTTTAGCGATTGAAGCACGGAAGTTAACAGATAAAATCTGGATTGGGAAGTGGTACGGGGCAGATGAGGAAGACCCTTAAGTCCGAGGCTAATTAATCTGGACCTGTAAGGACCAATAGAGGGGAAAACAGAAGGGGCAGACAGAGACTAGAAAATTCAAAACGTATTTTGGAAAATGTTCGGCCTGTTAGTTACATAGGGATGAAGACTCTAGCACAAGATAGAAAATTATGTTGGTCAGCTGAAGACTGCTGAGTGGGAGATTGCTGACTAAAAAAATCCTACTAAAATAAAAAAAATAAAAATAACAAGTAAAGCTTGTGAAACGGAGCTCAGAAAAGAAAAATAAATCACAAACTTACTTTACAGGAAGGGATGGTTCATTAGAAAGAGCGAAGTGCAGACGTACCCGTCGGCGCAGTGTGCCGCGGTGAGCACGCAGTGGTGCGTGATGAGCGAGCCGCCGCAGAAGGCGGAGCCGTCCAGCCGCACGGCGGCCTGCCACGGGAACTGGCCCAGGCTGGCGTCGCTGCCGCTGATGATGCGCGTCTCCTCGTCTGGAACGGACAGGGAGAGGCCACCTCAGTGTGCACAATCTAGGTAATGTGGAGTTGAACAATGGAGGTAGAATAAGGGGAGATGACGCTACAGACTTAACGCTGTACGTTGTTTTAAAGCCAGTGGGCGGGGCCCGCCGCCATCTTGGATCCCCCAGAACATTAGCAAACAAGTGTTTACAATTGCTTCATGTTCGTTATTTCTGTCTTGTGCACGCGACATTTATTTTATATAGTAAAATTTACACTGTTTTAGTCAACAACACAGCATAAGAAACGCAACTTCAAACGTTTTTCTGGTCTTAAATGCGTATTCGATACAGTAATACGACACGAAAATATGACGCTTCTGGCCTCAGTACTGTAATTCCTTTTCATTTATACACTTCGAATAACCGAGAAGTATGTGGTACTAAGAGCGTGCTTTCGTAATCCATTTCTATTCACTTTCATTGTGTTTGTGGCGATAATTGATAAAGCCAGAACTACGAAAGCAATGATTGATAGTTTAGAGGCATCGATTTGTATTCGTTGCATTTTGAAGTCAAATGCAAATTTTAAATGTTCAAGTTTCCAAGAAATTTACTTTATTTCCTATGGTCTCCCTTAGATGTATGCAGGGATGATATAAACAAGCGAGCTGTCGTGTCGACAAAGTGACAGATTCGTTAAATTACGAAGGAAAAGATCGGAATTTAAGGTTGTCAGGCCCACTGTAGTTTACACATCTGCTTTGTTCTTAAATTGTACCTACCAAGTGACATTCATTGTGGCAAATAACAGCAATTTACAGGGTTACACGACAACACAGTGATTAATGTAATGATCTAAATAGCCTGAATTTAGGTAGGGAACTTTGCTTTAACAAATATGTAACTCTTTAAGTACTTATAATTTAACTACTGTAACAGGTGTTCCACACGTTTTACTGAAGTTTTAATTAACTACATGTAGTTACATTACTTTTATATTAAATTATCGCATTTGAAAACATTAGTCCTCATTTCCAGGATATTTCTTGCCAGGACTTTTCAGTTACTTGGGAATAACCAAACACTGAAAACCAAGTGTATTTCTCACCTCCACAGAGCTCTTCGCGTTGGACTGATACGAAATCTAAAGTCAAATCGCAGAAATAAAACCATACTGTAAAACTTTACAGTGCATCAGAATTTCAAGTGTATATAAGAAAATAGCTCTTAAATAAGTCCACTTACGAATGAAATGTGATTTGTTTAAACTTTAGACTACAATCAGAACGATTAGTACACCCGTAAGCGACGCAAGCCGGCATTTTTTTTATCAAAACACTTCACGACTTCAAGGAATCAAACCACCAGAAGCGAATGTTTTAGGGTAGCTGACATGGCGGATCTTCACTTGGGTCGGCTTCAAGTTTGTGACGTCATGACAACTCGCCTTATTTTTACCTCCATGAATTGAACACTAGGTGTCACGAGTGATGGAGCCACCAGTATAAAAGGAGGTGGGGAGTATCGTGAAGCCAGCAGAGAAACAGTTACAGCAGAATGGGTCGCTCTGAAGAGCCCAGTGACTTCGAACGTGGACTACCCATTTGATGCCACCTAAGTTACGAAAATGTCAGCCCTTTTAAAGCTACTAAAGTCACCGAGAGGAACAGTGCAGTAGTTGGCACACTGGACTCACACTCACAAGGACGACGTTCAAAGCCGCGTCCGGGCACCCTGACTTAGGTTTCCCGAGATTTCCCTAAATTTATTAAGGGCAATTTCTGAATGGTTCCTTCTGAAGGGCACGGCCGCCTTCCTTCTCCATCCTTCCCTAATCCCAGTTTGTGTTGCGTCTCTGATGATATTATTGTCGACGAGACGTTAAACACTAATCTCCTCCTCCTGCTGCAGCTATTCGAGTCATCTGCTGGTGATGTGACTGTCAGGTGGAAATGTGGAGGAACAACCACAACAGAACCAAGACTATGCAGATCTCATGTGTTAAAGAACAGGGACCGTGGAGCATTGTAGAGGATGCTTGTAAAAAAAAATCACATGAAATTTGCGGAAGGAGTCATTCGTGTTACCATTAGGCCACTTAGCACAGTGACTGTGCATAGGGCGAATGGGGTACTGTGGTATCAATAGTTCCGATGCCACAGCTTAGGTTGGCACTACGAGAGCGGAAGATCTTCGCCGACCACAGCACCCTCTAGCCGACGCTGTGCAGCTCAACGAGCGCCGCTCTTTTTCGCCCAGTTCATGAAGAGCAGACGGCCGAGAACCATCACTTTAGCTTAACTTGCTATTGAGACTTTCTCATCTGGACTTTGGCTGCACACCTACGTGCTCACCGGTACCAAGTTACGTATTCAAGTGTATAATTCGGGTTGGACTATAGTAAAACCACTTTTACTCTACTTGCAGTACCGACGTGCTTTACCTCACCTGCTCCTACTCGCTTTCTTTCATTCGGCCTCTTTGTCAGATTTCACCTCCCTCCCCCCTCCCCCCACCCTTCTGCCCTTGGCTATGGTGTGTCATCTTCATGCCGACTTTTTAGTGCAGTGTTTCCAGTGATTGTTAAGTGTTGTGCGTCTTTTCCGAACTGTTGCGAACGGACATCATACTGTCGCTGGTTGTGATTTTTATACCTCTTGTGAACAGAAACCAGACTGTCGCCGTGTTTTTTAATTGTCTGTCTACTGTTTTCCCTGTCTGCTTGCTGTGTATTTTATTATCATCACCCACCATTTGTTTTATGTTTTAACGTTCCACAATTTTCCGCCGTTTTACAATTTACGTTACCGTTTTATCACCTGATTTTATTGTTTCTTATCTTCTTATTTTTTAAAAATTCTGTCGGCTGAAGAGCAGCGTACTAAGCTGCTGCCATCCCATCCCATCCCATTCAATAAAGGAAAAAAAAAATCACATTTCAGGAGCAGACCCACGCGCCGCCTTCCAGGCGGGATAGAAAATGTACAATAGTCGATAAGCTCCCCACAAGTCATGCATTTCAGTAGTCAGTACTAAACGACGGTTTAAGTAGCGTAAAGAACGATGCCATTGGACAGGGAGTGACTGTAAACTAGTGGTATGCAGTGATGAATTACTTTATATCCTGTGCCAATACGACGGAAGGTTTTGGGTTTGGCGAATGCCTTGAGAACATTACCTGCGATCATGTCGAAGCTTTGGAACGACAGCGTTCCAACTCACAAAATCGAATAAACTGACTTGTTGGTGTGACAATATTGTACCTGATTTCTGCTACAGGTAGAACGTACTCAAGCTTCATTCTGTGGAGATATAGCTGAGCGAGAAGAACGCCGAATTCCCAGCTGATATCACTTTGTTTGATTCGTTGGGATGGCAATTTTCTGTTTGACAGTTGGAACTTAATTTCTTATTATTATTTTTCTTGTAAGTAACGATAAATAAAGTTGTTTGTATAATTATTAGATTTCATAAACCAAATCTTATCATCCTAACAAACATTAGGATTTAAACAGAGGAAGTATCTACCATGTAAACTGTTCAATTTTGGAAGAAAAAGCAAGGAAAAGGAAATTTGGTTTTATAAATTGACTGAAAAAACAAGGGTTGAGGTAGTGACGAGTGAAAGTGCGTGAGGTCTTGAGCAGCATGATCAGATACCAGAATGAGATTTTGACTCTGCAGCGGAGTATGCGCTGATATGAAACTTTCTCATAGATTAAAATTGTGTGCCGGACCGAGACTCGAAATCGGGACATTTGCTTTTCGTGGGCAAGTGCCCTACCGACCGTTTTTCCTTTAATTCTATTCGTTCGGGATGGACGTCCCATAACGCATATTCAAGTGCGTTGATCCATTAACTCAGTTTTTTTTTATTACAGAGGGCAGTTAAACTCTCTGACCGAAAACGGTGAGCTACCGTGCCGCATTCCGACTGAGATAACCGAGCACGACTCACGACCAGTCCTCACAGCTTCAATTCTGCCAGTACCTCGTCTCCTACCTTCCAAACTTCACAAAAGCTCTTCTGCTAATCTTGCAGAACTAGCTCTTCTGGAAGAAAGGCCACATGATATAGCCACAACCTGGGGGATGTTTCCAGAATGAGATTTTCACTCTCCAGTGAAGTGTGCGCTGATATGAAAATTCCTGACAGATTAAAACTGTATGTCGGACCAAGACTCGAACTCGGGACCTTTCCCTTTCGCGGAAAAGTGCTCTACCGACTGAACTACCCAAACACGACTCAGAACCCGGTAGAGCACTTGCCCGCGAAAGACAAAGGTCCCGATTTCGGGTCTCGGTCCGACATACAGTTTTAATCTGTCAGGAATTTTCATGATCAGATACCGATTTCTTGTAGTTTTCAGAAGTTGTTTGCAACATCAGTTTTAGAAAGAATGATCTAGGGAGAAGGTTAACACAGTTATGTTGAACTTTTATTAGTGTTATTTTAAATATTCTTTACAGTTCATTGTGACAAACGTTGACTAATACCACATCAAAAAACCGTAACTCTACGTGTAGAAACAATTGAATAATGAGTTAAGGATTCTTTGACAACAATTTACACCAAACGAATTAAGTGTTAGTTGACACCTTGTCCTCCCAAAGGGTAGACGTGTAGTGCCAACGGTGAAGTACGGAGGAAGGGTGTTACGGTATGAGGATGCTTCTCGTAGTAGGTGTGGTCCCCACATTTCGCTTCAGAAAAAGTTGAATACTGAAGGATGTCAACTCATTTTGCAGCACTATGTAATGCGTACAGCAGGGGAACAGTTCGGAAACGATGATGATTTGTGTCACCCTGTCATAAATCGGCATTCGTGAGCCCGTAGTTTATGGAGGATAACATTGCTGAAATGGACTAACCTTCCCTGAGTCCCGACCTCACCCCCGTGGAACACTTCTGAGAAAATTCAGAATGTCGACTTCGCTGCAGGCCCCAGCGTCCTACACCACTACCTTCTTTGGTTTCGGCTCTTGAGAGAAAGAATGAGCTGCCATTTCTCCTCAAACACGATGCATTCATCTACAGCAGTGCTTAATGCTAAGCTTCTTAGTATCAAAACTTTTATGCTTTATAATTTTATTTCAGTTTCAATTGTGCTGACATTCTGTTATTAACTCTGGGTTGCAAAATATTAAGTTTTGCAAAATGAAATATTATGCTTTTGCTAATCCTTTCAATTGAAGTGTTCAGAACAATTTTATGGTTGACTGTATAGAGTCAGTTATACTTTGCTACTAATTACTTTGTTACTATTTTCGAGGCGTGACACTATCCACGTCTTTATCACTGCAATCAGTATAAAATATATTACTCAGACATTTCTTGTCTTGATTATGGTTTACTCCCTGAAATTCGTAAAGAAGTTCCGTATTGATACTTCGATGTGACACTATTTTATAAATATGAACATGATACGCACTATTTTCTTTCATGCAACTATAAATGAACAGAAAAGAATGATGTAATTTGCAATTGTATGCCAATAGTATCTTAAAATCTACAGACTATATGCTCAAGGATAATTTCCCGTGCATAGCTGTACACATGCGACGCAGTTGGGGGTGGTCCTTTGATAGTGACCGGACCAAATATCTCGCGAAATAAGCATCAAACGAAAAAACTACAAAGAACGAAACTCGTCTAGCTTGAAGGGGGGAACCAGATGGCGCTATGGTTGGCGGATTAGCCGCGGCAGCAGCTAAAACACCTACTTGGGCATCATCATTTGTTGCAGGTCGTGACTGACGTTTCACATGTGGCTGAACATTTCCTGTTTCCTTAAATAACGTAACTATCCGGTGAACGGTCCGGACACTTGGATGATGTCGTCCAGGATACCGAGCAGCATACATAGAAAACGCCCGTTGGGCATTTTGATCACAGTAGCTATACATCAACACTATTTCGACCTTTTCCGCAATTGGTAAACGGCCTGTTTTAACACGGTGTAAAAAAGTAATCAGCACTCGGAATTTAAGTTACACTTCTTTTTTATTACTTTTGTTGCAATATCACGTAACTCGTTCCAAAACATCACTTCACAATATAAGACATACTTGAAAATATATTCCTCACTGTTAAAGTTAAAGATCACATTTCATAAACTGACTACAATTTGCTTCTTTTTAACATGACGACCAAAGCTTGACTCTTTAATAACCGCTTACGCGCCCAAAAATCAGAGTTACAAGTACGTCAAAGATCATAGTGACAAAAGAAAGAATACACATAAGAATAATATCATTGCAATATGTACATATCGATGTATCGAAGTACCTCTACATTAATGAAATCAAATCCGAATGTTGTCACAGAAATATGTTAACTATTTTACAGAAACACAGTAGAATATTGCTGGTATCGAGAGGTTGAGGTGAGGTGCCGTAATGGTTACGTAATTCAAGTACCATTACAACGGGTAATGTATCACGAAGCAAATACCATCCACACTGGCTGAATGTTGCGTGATACCACGTAGTTACTTATACGTTTGCGACTATTACAGCGCCATTTATCACAAAGCGAAAAAAGTGGCCCAACTAAAACATTCATATGTCTTTACGTACTACACGAATATGCAATAAAAAACGGGGGTTCCTATTTAAAAAAACACTGTTGAAATCCGTTTGACCTATGGTAGCGCCATCTAGTGGGCCAACCATAGTGCCGTCTGGTTTCCCCCTTCAAGCTAGAAGAGTTTCGTCTTTGTAGTTTTTTCGTTTGACTCTTATTTCGTGAGATATTTGGCCCGGTCACTATCAATGGACCACCCTGTATATTCTGAGGTTTGTTTTCCTGTTATTTTTATAGTCAATTATAATTGTTGTTCTCGCTCCCACTATAACACGATTAGTAAAATACAGGGTATAACAAAAATGTACGGCACAAATTGTAGGACACATTCCTCACACGTAGACGAAGAAATTATGTCATATGGAAACGAGTCTGGAAACTCTTTGTTTCCATGTTGCAACTCATTGTCTCCAGCTCATTAATCATGGGAAACACACAGGACCAGTACGTTAGAATTAGGGGGAATATGCACTCTTGGTGACGTGTGGTTACGTTGTGCGCCGCCAGTGTTTCGTGTTACATGTCCCTGTTGCCATGCGACGCACGTCATTGCTTGTTTACAGGTAACGTCAACTATTTCAGGTATCAGTACGACCGTTGCAAGCACACGGGTTACTACACAGAGTCAATCACAGACACGGCTCGCTCAGTGGCAGTGCACGCAAATGCACAGATGGCAGATGTCCATTTAATGTGTGGATTAGCTAACGGTAATGGCGCTCGCGCTTAACGTTTGTACCGAAAGAGATTTCCAGGACGAAGGTGCCCCGACAGGAAAACGTTTGAAGCCACTGATTGTAGTATTGGGGAATGTGGGACATTTATGGCTGATACTCGCGACCGGGAGAGGTGTAGAAGGACGAGGGCACCGCAACGGGACGCGGCAATTATTCGTGCAGTTGGCGTGGGCCCTAGTGTCAGTAAAAGATATGTAGCCGCAACACTGAATGTTGACCATATGACTGTCTAACGAGTGTTGCATGGGGAAACTGTATCCTTACCATTTACAGCTTGTGCAGGCATTACCAGCAGCTGATTTTCCTGTATGGGTGCAGTTTTGTGAATGATTTATTCGACAAAGTGTCAAACTTAATTTTAGTGCAACGGCGCTGTTCACAGATGAGGTGTCGTTTCAGCGAGATCAGATTGTAAATTTTTCACAATCGGCACATATGGGCACACACAGTCCTCATGCAACTGTTGAAGATTTTCTGTCAGTGTTTGGGCCGACGTTGTTGGTGAGTGGTAGAGCCTCACATCTTCCATCCAGTCTCAACGGTAAAGTTATCGTAATTTCGTAGAGGATGTTCTACCTGATCTGTTAGCAGATGAGCCTTAAGCTGTGTGACAAGACATGCGCTTCATGCTCGACAGAGCAGCTCCTCATTCTAGTGTTAATGTCTGGGGCCTTCTAAGTAACAGATCCGGTGCTAGATGGATACGCCGAGATGATCCAATTGCCTTTCCTCCACGCTCCACGCCCTTTGGACCAAAAAGTGAGGGCATTTGAAAGTTCTCGTGTATGGAACCTCACTACAGGATGTTCGGTCTCCGTGCACGTATTATGGAAAACCGTACGCAATAATCCAGGGATACATCAGTGCATCCGAGATTCGCTATGACGGCTGGTTGATGCACGTATCAATGCCCACGGAGGGAATATTGAATATCTCCTGTGAGAAAGAGTTGCATGTCGCATGCTGGTGCGTTCTGTTGGCGTGTGTTCCCCATGATTAATGAGTTGGAGAAAATTAAAACTCGGTATTTTGATAATCTAACTCGCCAATTGGACAGAATTTGGCACGACATCCCTCATGAGAACGTCCAACAAGTCTACCAATCAATGCCAAACCGACTAACTGCTTGCATAAGGACCAGAGGTGTACCAACGCATTAATGACTTGCTCAATTTGCGAATCTGTTTCTCTTGAACAAATTATCCAATTTTTCTGAAACTGTTATACACTCCTGGAAATTGAAATAAGAACACCGTGAATTCATTGTCCCAGGAAGGGGAAACTTTATTGACACATTCCTGGGGTCAGATACATCACATGATCACACTGACAGAACCACAGGCACATAGACACAGGCAACGGAGCATGCACAATGTCGGCACTAGTACAGTGTATATCCACCTTTCGCAGCAATGCAGGCTGCTATTCTCCCATGGAGACGATCGTAGAGATGCTGGATGTAGTCCTGTGGAACGGCTTGCCATGCAATTTCCACATGGCGCCTCAGTTGGACCAGCGTTCGTGCTGGACGTGCAGACCGCGTGAGACGACGCTTCATCCAGTCCCAAACATGCTCAATGGGGGACAGATCCGGAGATCTTGCTGGCCAGGGTAGTTGACTTACACCTTCTAGAGCACGTTGGGTGGCACGGGATACATGCGGACGTGCATTGTCCTGTTGGAACAGCAAGTTCCCTTGCCGGTCTAGGAATGGTAGAACGATGGGTTCGATGACGGTTTGGAAGTACCGTGCACTATTCAGTGTCCCCTCGACGATCACCAGTGGTGTACGGCCAGTGTAGGAGATCGCTCCCCACACCATGATGCCGGGTGTTGGCCCTGTGTGCCTCGGTCGTATGCAGTCCTGATTGTGGCGCTCACCTGCACGGTGCCAAACACGCATACGACCATCATTGGCACCAAGGCAGAAGCGACTCTCATCGCTGAAGACGACACGTCTCCATTCGTCCCTCCATTCACGCCTGTCGCGACACCACTGGAGGCGGGCTGCATGATGTTGGGGCGTGAGCGGAAGACGGCCTAACGGTGTGCGGGACCGTAGCCCAGCTTCATGGAGACGGTTGCGAATGGTCCTCGCCGATACCCCAGGAGCAACAGTGTCCCTAATTTGCTGGGAAGTGGCAGTGCGGTCCCCTACGGCACTGCGTAGGATCCTACGGTCTTGGCGTGCATCCGTGCGTCGCTGCGGTCCGGTCCCAGGTCGACGGGCACGTGCACCTTCCGCCGACCACTGGCGACAACAACGATGTACTGTGGAGACCTCACGCCCCACGTGTTGGGCAATTCGGCGGTACGTCCACCCGGCCTCCCGCATGCCCACTATACGCCCTCGCTCAAAGTCCGTCAACTGCACATACGGTTCGCGTCCACGCTGTCGCGGCATGCTACCAGTGTTAAAGACTGCGATGGAGCTCCGTATGCCACGGCAAACTGGCTGACACTGACGGCGGCGGTGCACAAATGCTGCGCAGCTAGCGCCATTCGACGGCCGACACCGCGGTTCCTGGTGTGTCCGCTGTGCCGTGCGTGTGATCATTGCTTGTACAGCCCTCTCGCAGTGTCCGGAGCAAGTATGGTGGGTCTGACACACCGGTGTCAATGTGTTCTTTTTTCCATTTCCAGGAGTGTATTTCGTTTGTGTCTACATGTACATCACATCTACCGATTTTCCTTCGTGGTGCATCGTCTTTTTGTCTTGGGGTGTCTTAGAGTCTTTCATTTTAAGATGCACTCAGGCGACCTGCCAGATATGATCCCAATTGGTTGGCCACGTCTGAGGCAAATTCTTTCCTGTGAGCTTGCTATGATATTTCAGTTCATACTTTTACATGTTACTACTGTCTGGAATGCTTGTATCTAACTGTACTCCTTTTTTTGGCGGTGTTTTCTAGCACCGGTAACGTAACAATGTCCATACAAAGGAAAAATCATGAAGGGTCCTCTTGCTGTGCGCACGATCGTCTCTCGACGTGGTGAATGGCAATTAGTATATTTTGTCGAGTGCAGGTGACTGCAAAGCGTGTGTGTGTGTTTGTGTGTGTGTATGTGTGTGTGTGTGTGTGTGCGTGCAGTATGCTGTTATGTTCGTGTGATGTACTGAGGAGAAAATGGAGAACGTGAAACTTGGTGTTGGCACGCAGTGTACTCCCCCGGAATAATATCAAGGGGGACGCCCTTGACTTTAACGTCCCCATCCTTCATCCGCTGTACCAATCATCTTCAATTGTATGACATGCGTCACTTTGCGAGACTCTGTAGAGAGGTTTTAACTGTAAGCCAGGACATTTGCGTCAAGTAATCTGATCAGGGTGTCGGCCGGTGTGGCCGAGCGGTTCTAGGCGCTTCAGTCTGGAACCGCGTGACCGCTACGGTCGCAGGTTCGAATCCTGTCTCGGGCATGGATGTCTGTGATGTCCTTAGGTTAGTTAGGTTTAAGTAGTTTAAGTTCTAGGGGACTGATGACCTCAGATGTTAAGTCCCATAGTGATGAGAGGAATTTGATTTGGTATCTGATCAGGAATTTTATGTCTCTACTCCTTTACCAACCAAATTCCGTTGTAGGAAATTTCATCCATCACCAGGTTTCGACCCTGTTATAGCTGTACCTAATATAAACGTTAATAATGACGGAATATTTTCGTTCTCTCCCATGAACCATGGGCCCTGCCGTTGGTGGGGAGGTTTACGTGCCTCAGCGATACAGATGGCCGTAGGTGCAAACACAACGGAGGGGAGTCTGTTGAGAGGCCAGGCAAACATGTGGTTCCTGAAGAGGGGTAGCAGCCTTTTCAGAAATTGCAGGGGCAATAGTCTGGGTTATTGATCGAGCTGCCCTTGTAATATCAAGCAAAAGAGCATTGCTGTGGTGGTACTTCGAACGTCTGAAAGCAAGAGGAAACTACAGCCGCAATTTTTCCCGACGGCATGCAGCTTTACTGTATGGTTAAACGATTATGGCGGCCTCTTGGGTTCCGGATCTCCGCGCGGGGACTACCCAGGAGACGTCGTTATCAGGAGAAACATAACTGAAATTCTACAGATCAAAGCATGGAATGCCAGATCCCTTAATCGGGCAGATTGGTTAGAAAACTTGAAAAGGGAAATGGATAGGTTAAAGTAAGATATAGTGGGAATTAGTTAATTCGCTGGCAGGACTTCTGGACAGGTGAATAAGGGGTTATAAATACAAAACTAAAGAGGGGTAATGCAGGACTACGTTTAATAATGAATAAAAAATAAGAACGCGGATAAGCTACTACGAAAGGCATAGTGAACGCATTATTGTAGTCAAGATAGACACGAAACCCGCACCTACCACAGTAGTACAAGTTTATATGCCAATTAGCTCCGCAGATGACGAAGAGATTGATGAAATGTATGATGAGATAAAAGAAATTATTCAGATAGTGAAGGGAGGTCATAGGTGACTAGAATTCGACAGTAGGAAAAGGAAGAAAAGGAAAAGTAGTAGGTGAATATGAACTAGGAGTAAGGAATGAAAGAGGAAGCCGCCTGGTTGAATTTTGCGCAGAGCATGACTTAGTCATAGCTAACACTTGGTTTAATAATTATGAAAGAAGGCCGTATACGTGGAAGAGACCTGGCGACACCGGAAAGTTACAAACTGATTATATAATGGTAAGACAGAGATTTGGGAACCAGGTTTTAAGTTATAAGGCATTTATAGGGGCAGATGTGGACTCTGACCACAATCTATTGGTTATGAACTGTAGATGAAAACTAAAGAAACTGCAAAAAGTGGGAATTTGAGGAGATGGGACCTGGATAAACTGAATAACCCGGAGGTTGTACAGAGCTTCCGGGAGAGCAGAAGGGAACGATTGACAGGAATGGGGGAAAGAAATACAGTAGAAGAAGAATTGGTAGCTTTGAGGGATGAAGTAGTGAAAGCAGCAGAGGTAGGTTTGAGGGATGAAGTAGTGAAAGCAGCAGAGGATCAAGTAGGTAAAAAGACGAGAGCTAGTAGAAATCCTTGGGTAACAGAAGAAATATTTAATTTAATTGATGAAAGGAGAAAATATAGAAATGCAGTAAATGAAGCTGGGAAAAAGGAATACAAACTTCTCAAAAATGAGATCGACAGGAAGTGCAAAATGGCTAAGCAGGAATAGCTAGGGGTCAAATGTAAGCATGTAGAAGCATATATCACTAGGGGTAAGATAAATGCCGCCTATAGGAGAGAACCACCTGTATGAACGTCAAGAGCTCAGAAACCAGTCATAAGCAAAGAAGCGAAAGCAGAAAGGTGGAAGGGGAATATAGAAGGTCTATAGAAGGGCGACGTGCTTGAGGACAGTATTATGGAAATGGAAGAGGACATAGATGAAGATGAGATGGGAGATATGATACTGCTTGAAAAATTAGTCAGATCGCTGAAAGGTCTAATTCGAAACAAGGCCCCGAGAGTAGACAACACTCCGTTAGAACTACCGATAGCCTTGGGAGAGCCAGCCACGACAAAACTCTTGCATATGGTGAGCAAGATGTATGAGACAGGCGAAATACCCTCAGACTTCAAGAAGAATACAATAACACCAATTCCAAAGAAAGCAGGTACTGACAGGTACGAAAATTACTGAACTGAGTTTAATAAGTCACAATTGCAAAATACTAACACGCGTTCTCTGTAGACGTATGGAAAAACTGGTAGAAACCAACCTCGGGGTAGATAAATTTGGACTACGGAGAAATGTAGGTGCATGCGAGGCAATACTGACATTACGATTTATCCTAGAAAGTAGGTTAAGGGAAGGTAAAGCTACATTTATAGCATTTGTAGACTTAGAGAAGGCTTTTGACAATGTTGAATGGAATACTCTCTTTCAAATTCCGAATGTGGCAGCGATAAGACATAAGGAGCGGGAGGCTATTTACGATTTGTACAGAAACCAAAAGGCAGTTATAAGAGTCTAGGGGCACGAAACGGAAGCAATGGATGAGAAGAGAGTGAGGCAGGGTTGTAGCCTATCCCCGATATTATTCAGTCTGTATATTTAGCAAGCGGTAAAGGAAACAAAAGAAAAATTTGGAATAGGAGTTAAAATCCAGGGAGAAGAAATAAAAATCTTGAAGATTGCCGATGACATTGTATTTCTACCAGGACAACAAAGGACTTGGAAAAGCAGTTGAACGAAATGGACCGTGTCTTGAAAGATGGATATAAGACGAACATCAACAAAATCAAAACAAAGATAATGGCATGTAGCCGAATTAAATAGGGTAATGCTGAGGGAATTAGATTAGGAAATGAGACACTTAAAATAGTTGATGACTTTTGCTATTTGGGAAGCAAAATAACTGATGATGGTTGAAGTAGAGAGGATATAAAATGTAGACCAACGCTGGTAAGGAAAGTCTTTCTGAAGGAGAGAAATCTTAACATCGAATATAGATTTGAGTGTCAGGAAATCCTTTCTGAAAGTATTTGTATGGAGTGTATCGATGTGTGAAAGTGAAACATGTACGTTAAACAGTTTAGACAAGAAGAGAAAAGAAGCTTCTGAAATGTGGTGCTACAGAAGAATGCTGAAGATTAGATGGATAGATCGCGTAAGTAATGAGGAGGTACTGAATAGAATTGAGGAAAAGAGGGATTTATGGCAGGACTAGAAGAAGGGATCGATTGGTAGGACATGTTGTGAGACATCAAGGGATCACCAATCTAGTATTGGAGGGAAGCGTGGAGGGTAAAAATCATAGAGGGAGACCAAGAAATGAATACACTAAACAGATTCCGAAGAATATAGATCAAACCGGTCTTCGGACTGAAGACCACAACAACAACAACAAAATATCCTTTCTGCATGTCTGTATGTGGAATGACAGTACTTCAGGGTGTTTCTCAGTTTTCATATGAGTAGAATAGTTGGTCCGCCTCCTTAGCTGAATGCTCAGCGTAGCTAATAGTCACGCCTCGAATCAGAGCTAGATTTCCGATACTGTCAGGTATAATTCCTTATTGGGTGGACTGAAGCAACCTCATGTTGCCAGCTGGGGAGGTACTTGATCCATTAGTAACAGGACCAGATCTGCTATTACGACAACGGTCTGGAGAGTGGTGTGTTGACCTCCATCTTTCCATACAGTATCGAAATTACGCCACTGGCACGGTCAGTCCCGACTGGCCGTTCTGTGACTGGACTGGCTGTGCTGCAATGGAAGAGGTGGGCGTTTAACCTCACCGTGTGGTCTGGCATCGTCATGCTGACGGAGAGGGTGCATCATGTGTTGACGAACTCATCAATTCGGGCTTTGAGTTTTCTGAGGGCACAGTACCTTTCAGAAATTATAAAGGTGCTTTTAGACTTGAATTCCAAATGTGACTCTCCTTGAACATCCCAGAACACTGTATGACTTTGCCTACTGATGGCATGGTCTTGAACCTTTTTAGCATCGGTGATGCTTTGTGGGCGGAGCTCCATTGATGCTCTCTTGTTTTCGTGATCAAAACGGTGACCCCCAGCTTAAGGAACCCATCCCCGTCATGCTCAGGACGCAAAAGAAATTGTTGACAGATGTCCAGTCTCCTTTGTTTCATGCCAGGAGTGAGCGTTCGAGGCACCCATCGTGCACACATTTTTCTGGGCAGCAGTTCTGCAGCGATGGCCTGCACACGTTCTCATGAGACGCCACACTTACCTGAGGCTGTGCCTGTGTTATCCGACGAATTACTCTGATGAGTTAATTAGTCAGATTGCGATGAGTCTCGTTCGTTGTTGTATGCTGTCAACTCCGAGCTCTGTCATACATTTTGAGGTTAGCACTACTCGTTTTCTTCATTACAAGCAAGAAGAACTCAACGTCGCACATTACCGATGTCGATAGAATCTTCACCGTACGCAGATGTCGTTCTTCTACAGGTTTCTATTGGTGACATGTTTCAGGTTGTTAGAAACTCGACTGCAGCACGCTATTCCTCACTTACCGACATAGTTTAGTTACACCTCGCCATGTTAAATGCTACAGTTCGGAGCCCTTAGCGGCAGAGGATTGCATCATTCGTCAGAAAAGCGGGACAGTTGACCGAGTAATAGGTATGAATGACATGTAATACCTCAACCGGTATTGAGAACAGAAAAAAAAAATTGGAGGTGTGATGTCGTCAGTCATACGACAACACCGCCGCCTGAGAGATCGATCCATCGGATGCGATTCTCTCGATAAACGGAACAGAAGAACGACTGTGTTAGCCAAAAAGTACACAGCTAGTCGCAGTACTTATGCTCGCCGAGAGGCGCCGCTAGGCCATTTCATGTGTAGCAGGAGAGTAGCGCAGTTGTGCCAGACTACAGTTCGTAGCCGCGCACAGTGGTCAGCCAGCACCGATGTTAGTCATCGTCTGCAGCTCAGTCATTGCTGCCATCAAGTCTTTGTAGCTCCGTTCCAAATTAGTCTTCAAATTCATCGGAAACGACGGTCAAGATTACAAGAAATTAATTCATCACTGCAAGATTTGTGACTTGTAAATTATGTCATTCTACAGACGCTTAGTCTGGTCGCGTCTTCTAAAATTGTAAACCAACTGATCATGGACTACAGCAAAGTTAAGTAATAAATACTTTCTTATTTTGTACTCCTGCCAATTAATTGTGTTTTCCTGTTGTAGCTACCAAGCAGTCTTGGCATAGTAGAACCCACGTTTCCAACTCCTTGGCTACCTCATATTTGCCACCTCATGTTGATGGACTCGATTATTGTGGAACATAGAGAGCCATCAGGAGGCATTACTTTTCAGCAAGCCCTCGTGTGCTAGCGCCTGAGCTCATTTCTACTGAGAACGTGAATTCTCCATGAGTAGTCGAAGACGACTGAGCTACATTGCCCGAAAAAATTAGTTCACCTGGAAAGACGACGTCGATTTCGATCCGTTGACTGCATATGGCATGTGGAGGATAGTATATGTACTGATAATAGTTCAACATGTCTACCAACAGATAGTGTGACGGCATAGCTACCAGAACGCCATTTGTATCTACCCTTTAATAGGGAATGCTCATAGACAGAAGGCTCGATGTGTTGCAAATGTGTGAAGCAAGAAAGCAACCATGCCACGGAGACACACTCGTACAGCCAACTAGGACAGTTTGAAAGGGTTCAAATAGTAGCCTTCTGAGTAGCAGGACGGTCCTTTCGGAGAACTGCCATACAAGTTGGACGTGCTGCGTCAGCTGTGCGCCGACGCTGGTATCAGCAATCACGTGAACATTCCCACACCCGTAGAGGACGTTCTGGACGTTTACGCAGCACAGATGCCCGCCAGGATCGTCGTATTGTTAGGGCAGCAGTGGCAGATCGTACAGCTACCACAGCACAGATAAGACGGCTTGTGAGCCCAGACGTGTCAACACGATCTGTTGTGAACCAGTTATTAGCAGTAGGACTACGGCAAGCCTACCTTTAGCCCGTCTTCTACTCACATCACAGCATCGACGTGCACGCCTCGACTGGTGCCGTCAGAGGATCACTTGGAATGTCACGCCGTGGTCTTAACGATGAAGCTGACCCTGCCTGCACGCAAGTGATGGTGGTTTGCGCATACGTCGTAGACATGGTGAGCGCTGTCTCATAGAGTGCATTCGTCCAAGACACACTGACGTTATGGTCTGGGGTACGATAAGCTACAACTCTCGTTCACCTTTGTTTTTTCTGGAGGGGACACCAACCAGTGCTCGGTAAGTGCAGAATGTTGTTAGACCCGTTCTTCTGCCGTTCTTGGAACAGGATGTGGCCGAGCGGTTCTAGGCGCTTCAGTCCGGAACAGCGCTGCTGCTACGATCGCAGGTTCCAATCCTGCCTCGGGCATGGATGTGTGTGATGTCCTTACGTTAGTTAGGTCTAAGTAGTTCTAATCTAAGTGACTGATGACCTCAGATGTGAAGTCCCATAGTTCTTAGAACCATCTTGCAACAGGAAAGTGATGTGTTGTTCCTGCAGGATAATGCTCGCCCACACGCTGCCTGTGAAACTCAACGTGCTCCACAAGACCTACAGCAACTTGCCTGGCCAGCACGATCACCCGACTTGTCTCTAACCGAGCACGTGTGGGACATGGTGCGATGAGAAGACACTCGTCCGACTCAGTCAACAACTTTTACAAAACTACGTGAACAAGCCGAGCACGAGTGGAGTACCGTATTCCAGGACAGTATCCGCCATCTGTACGATCGACTGGATGCCAGAGTCAACGCCTACATTGCCAGCCGTGGAGGCTACAGCAAATACTAATAATAGATGTTTCAGCACGACGCGATGGCCTTGCCGCAGTGGATACACCGGTTCCCGTCAGATCACCGAGGTTAAGCGCTGTCGGGCTTGGCCGGCACTTGGATGGGTGACAACCCAGGCCGCCATGCGCTGTTGCCATTTTTCGGGGTGCACTCAGACTCGTGATGCCAATTGAGGAACTACTCAACCGAATAGTAGCGGCTCCGCCAAAGAAAACCATCGTAACGACCGTGGGAGCGGTGAGCTGACCACACCCCCCTCCTATCCGCATCCTTACCTGAGGATGACACGGCGGTCGGATGGTCCCGATGCGACGCTTGTGGCCTGGGTCGATACTTGGTACCTAAGAACCGCTTGTGCTGTTGATCTGCAAATGTAATCATTTCATATACCCCATAAGCACTGTTGCAATAATAAATCTTGAGTGAACTGCAAAGATTTAAAAAAGGTGTACTAATTTTTCCGGTACTGTATTATGGAGCACGAGGCCTGTGAATGCTTTCAGCGTACCATAGAGTCCATTAAACGACATGTTGCTGCCGTCATCAGTATAACAGGAGTTACTACACATTGTTCAGTAGACGTGTGTAATTCAGCTGCTCTTGAGTGTATATCGTCACGTATCTGCCTCAAAGCAGAGTTACCCTTTCGTAGCCAGAAGGCTATGTCAACACTGTGGAAGAAGCTGGCTGCCCCAGGAGGCAGCGCGCATCGTAACAAGGCCGCCAGATATGTGAGAACGGAGACAAGGGATTACATTGCTTTGTTGGTATCCATGTGTCCAGCAGGAACGCAGGTCATCACGCTGTTTCGCCACCCAGGGATAATGCGCAGCTTCTCTGTTTCATGTGACGAGTAGCATTCATGTTCCGGACCGGTGTAACGCTTTGTGCAATAAATTAATCACACATAATTATTGGACAGCCAACTGCCTCGTCAGTTGCTGTCCCGATTCACGGCCACTGCAGTAGTCGCCTTAACTACTACAGCCTTCCAGGATGACAACAGACATGTTGACAAGGCTCCATGCATATGTTCCTGGTTTGTCGAAAATTCAGGAACCCTGTCGCAACTAGAGTACCCCACTGAATCGCCCAGTATTAATCCTATAGATATTGTTCTATTTGCAGCAGCGGGTGGAACATCTCCGCAGTTTGATAGCCCTGTGACAAGAATGTCTTGAGCCGTATATGTCATACGTGAAGAGACCTTGTAATTCTCTTAATCGCCGAATGGAGGGCAGTACCAAGTTCCGAACACGACCTTAACGTGATTAGACTCCATACTAGAAACCCCACTAGCACCAGGCTGTTTCCGCCCTTATGGACTGTTACAATAACGGTTACCGTTTCTCCTCCATACCAGTTTGCCTCGAGAATCATCATGTAGATACAAGTGTGATGGTTATTTGAATATTTTTGTTGCATTCCATTGGCACATTGGTCTCTGCGTAAAATTATAACAGGTTTCGTTCTTATTCTGCACACAGCACTTAAATACGACAGGCTGTTTTGCAACTACAATGGATTTTAAGACGATCGGAATATGAACGAAATTGGTTAACATTGTAAAGACAAACGCGACGATAATAGTCTGTAATAAAAATATTACAATAATACTTAGTTGTAGTAGATTTACCTGCTCTTGACATAAACGAACTTCCATGCAAATGGGATTCATCTGTGAAGTTCAATATCCCTCCCTCCAGCTGTACGGAATACGACACAGAGTTGCGGCACTATGTGTGGCACATATTTCTGTTTTCGGCGGCTGCGACTCGAGGGATAGCTTCGAACTAGCGCTGTTGATAGAATATCGATATATCGACACTTCTTCCAGATCTATCGATATACGTCAGCGACATCCATTTCAGCGATATATGGATATATTGATTCGAAACAGCAAAATCGAATCCCGATTTTTTTATTTTATATTATATATTTTTTGCAATTTTCTGTAAATATTTGGAAATGTTCTTCTGAAATTGCAGTAGAACATAATTTTACTTTCACTGTGCCAAGAAGTCTTACTACTTTTTGAGTTTTCATCACGTCCAGTCTTTCTCTTTGACTGTGTGGAGTAAGGTTAGGTGGCAGAAAGAAGTAGTCCGATTGTACTGGGAGGCTGGCGGTGATGAATGGAATAACAAGATTTCCGATGTGAAGAAACAGCACTCTAGTTGCGATAAAAAACAATTTTTACGGTAAATGATGACAGCCAAAATAGTTGCAGGATAAAGATTTATTAAAATTATTAACCACGGTTTCGGTATATCTAAATAAACCTTCATCAGATGTAAAATACACTAAAATCAGTGCAGTGGAGATTCATAGGTGATGTTGTATAAATAGAGATGATGTTTTAACTACTGACGACGCCTTTGGCACAATTGTTTTATGAATCTCCATTGCAGGATGTGATTTTAGTGTGTTTTACTCCTGATGAAGGTATATTTAGATATACCGAAACCGTGGTCAAGAATATTAATAAATCTTTATCCTGCAACTGTGTTGGCTGTCATCAGTCTATTTTTTTGTCATCAGTCTACTGACTGGTTTGATGCGGCCCGCCACGAATTCCTTTCCTGTGCTAACCTCTTCATCTCAGAGTAGCACTTGCAACCTACGTCCTCAATTATTTGCTTGACGTATTCCAATCTCTGTCTTCCTCTACAGTTTTTGCCCTCTACAGCTCCCTCTAGTACCATGGAAGTCATTCCCTCATGTCTTATCAGATGTCCTATCATCCTGTCCCTTCTCCTTATTGGTGTTTTCCACATATTCCTTTACTCTTCGATTCTGCGTAGAACCTCCTCATTCATTACCTTATCAGTCCACCTAATTTTCAACATTCGTCTATAGCACCACATCTCAAATGCTTCGATTCTCTTCTGTTCCGGTTTTCCCACCGTCCATGTTTCACTATCATACAATGCTGTACTCCAGACGTACATCCTCAGAAATTTCTTCCTCAAATTAAGGCCGGTATTTGATATTAGTAGACTTCTCTCGGCCAGAAATGCCTTTTTTGCCATAGCGAGTCTGCTTTTGATGTCCTCCTTGCTCCGTCCGTCATTGGTTATTTTACTGCCTAGGTAGCAGAATTCCTTAACTTCATTGACTTCGTGACCATCAATCCTGATGCTAAGTTCCTCGCTGTTCTCATTTCTACTACTTCTCATTACCTTCGTCTTTCTCCGATTTACTCTCAAACCATACTGTGTACTCATTAGACTGTTCATTCCATTCAGCAGATCATTTAATTCTTCTTCACTTTCACTCAGGATAGCAATGTCATCAGCGAATCGTATCATTGATATCCTTTCACCCTGTATTTTAATTCCACTCCTGAACCTTTCTTTTATTTCCATCATTGCTTCCTCGATGTACAGATTGAAGAGTAGAGGCGAAAGGCTACAGCCTTGTCTTACACCCTCCTTAATACGAACACTTCGTTCTTGATCGTCCACTCTTATTATTCCCTCTTGGTTGTTGTACATATTGTATATGACCCGCCTCTCCCTGTGGCTTACCCCTACGTTTTTCAGAATCTCGAACAGCTTGCACCATTTTATATTGTCGAACGCTTTTTCCAGGTCGACAAATCCAATGATCGTGTCTTGATTTTTCTTTAGCCTTGCTTCCATTATTAGCCGTAACGTCAGAATTACCTCTCTCGTCCCTTTACTTTTCCTAAAGCCAAACTGATCGTCACCTAGCGCATTCTCAGTTTTCTTTTCCATTCTTCTGTATATTATTCTTGTAAGCAGCTTCGATGCTCGAGCTGTTAAGCTGATTGTGCGATAATTCTCGCACTTGTCAGCTCTTGCCGTCTTCGGAATTGTGTGGATGATTCTTTTCCGAAATTCAAATGGTATGTCGCCAGACTCATATATTCTACACACCAACGTGAATACTCTTTTTGTTCCCACTTCCCCCAACGATTTTAGAAATTCTGATGGAATGTTATCTATCCCTTCTGCCTTATTTGACCGTAAATCCTCCAAAGCTCTTTCAAATTCCGATTCTAATACTGGATCCCCTCTCTCTTCTAAATCGATTCCTGTTTCTTTTTCTATCACATCAGACAAATCTTCACCCTCACAGAGGCTTTCAATGTATTCTTTCCACCTATCTGCTCTCTCCTCTGCATTTAACAGTGGAATTCCCGTTGCACTCTTAATGTTACGATCGTTGCTTTTAATGTCACCAAAGGTTGTTTTGACTTTCCTTTATGCTGAGTCTGTCCTTCCGACAGTCATATCTTTTTCGATGTGTTCACATTTTTTCTGCAGCCATTTCGTCTTAGCTTCCCTGCACTTCCTATTTATTTCATTCCTCAGCGACTTGTATTTCTGTATTCCTGATTTTCCCGCAACATGTTTGTACTTCCTCCTTTCATCAATCAACTGAAGTATTTCTTCTGTTACCCATGGTTTCTTCGCAGCTACCCTTTTTGCACCTATGTTTTCCTTCCCAACTTCTGTGATGGCCCTTTTTAGATATGTCCATTTCTCTTCAACTGTACTGCCTACTGCGCTATTCCTTATTGCTGTATCTATAGCGTTAGAGAACTTCAAACGTATCTCGTCATTCCTTATTACTTCCGTATCCCACTTCTTTGCGTATTGATTCTTCCTGACTAATGTCTTGAACTTCAGCCTACTCTTCATCACTACTATATTGTGATCTGAGTCTATATCTGCTCCTGGGTACGCCTTACAATCCAGTATCTGATTTCGGAATCTCTGTCTGACCATGATGTAATCTAATTGAAATCTTCCCGTATCTCCCGGCCTTTTCCAAGTATACCTCATTCTCTTGTGATTCTTGAACAGGGTATTCGCTATTACTAGTTGAAACTTGTTACAGAACTCAATTAGTCTTTCTCCTCTTTCATTCCTTGTCCCAAGCCCATATTCTCCTGTAACCTTTTCTGCTACTCCTTCCCCTACAACTGCATTCCAGTCGCCCATGACTATTAGATTTTCGTCCCCCTTTACATACTGCATTACTCTTTCAATATCCTCATACACTTTCTCTATCTGTTCGTCTTCAGCTTGCGACGTCGGCATGTATACCTGAACTATCGTTGTTGGTGTTGGTCTGCTGTCGATTCTGATTAGAACAACCCGGTCACTGAACTGTTCACAGTAACACACCCTCTGCCCTACCTTCCTATTCATAACAAATACTTCACCTGTTATACCATTTTCTGCTGCTGTTGATATTACCCGATACTCATCTGACCAGAAATCCTCGTCTTCCTTCCACTTCACTTCACTGACCCCTACTATATCTAGATTGAGCCTTTGCATTTCCCTTTTCAGATTTTCTAGTTTCCCTACCACGTTCAAGCATCTGACATTCCACGCCCCGACTCGTAGAACGTTATCCTTTCGTTGATTATTCAATCTTCTTCTCATGGTAACCTCCCCCTTGGCAGTCCCCTTCCGGAGATACGAATGGGAGACTATTCCGGAATCTTTTGCCAATGGAGAGATCATCATGACACTTCTTCAATTGCAGGCCACATGTCCTGTGGATACACGTTACGTGTCTTTAATGCAGTGGTTTCCATTACCTTCTGCATCCTCATGTCGTTGATCATTGCTGATTCTTCCGCCTTTAGGGGCAATTTCCCACCCCTAGGACAAGAGAGTGCCCTGAACCTCTATCCGCTCCTCCGCCCTCTTTGACAAGGCCGTTGGCAGAATGAGGCTGACTTCTTATGCCGGAAGTCTTCGGCCGCCAATGCTGACTATTTATCAAAATTTAGGCAGTGGCGAGGATCGAACCCGGGACCGAAGACATTCTGATTATGAATCAAAGACGCTACCCCTAGACCACGGGTATGAACTTGAAGAATTTCAACAGTTGCTGTTCCAGCCATGTTTAAAATCTTGAAACAATTTTTAATGCAATTAGTGTTCTGCTTCTTCAGATCAGTATCCTTCAAAACAGTTGCTGAAAATGATAAATAAAAATCCAAATGACAGGACTGGTCTTTGCTGGTGGCAGATACGTGCAAGGGAAAATACTGACGTAATCGACGCTCGGCGCTACCAACGGAAACTGCATCGTTTAACTTCACCACACAATTTTAACACTACCACTGCTAAGTCCTGGCGTTCGCAGAAACGGAAACACAGAGAAGTCGACATGATGTGTTCCGAACAAATTCGATTTGTGACGAAGCGGAACGATATACTTATCGAACACCTTTTATTGTGCCACTTACATGCAGTTGCCATTATTAGCAAAGTGAATGTCGCCAAGCGTGAACCAGCATCGTTTTCCTTTGAATTCTTGCTCCAGTGGAGATAAGCAGGATGCTAGCTTGTTGACGGTCAGAACATCTAATAATAAATCAGTACCTAAATGTACAGCTCTAAAACCGGCAGTATATTTTCAACGTGCAGCCGATATTTTTATTGGCCGATACGTCGATATATTTTCCATCGACTCTGGTATATAGATTATTTTTTCGATATATCGGGGGCCGATAGTGACGTCCTTTACATATCGATATATCATATTCCCGATATTTTTAAAAATATTAACAGTCGTACTTCGAAAACATCATGTGGGGATGGCCGCTGGCATGCTACGGGATGAATATGGCTTCCTGCAGCTAAAGGAGTGGTACGTAGCTTGTCATTCGAACCTCCGTACTCCGATTCTCAAATACAACTTGAACCTGGACTTTGAATCGGTAATCTGATTGTGTCTGTTATGTTTGAGACACTTTTGTCTTTGTTCGTCGGTACTGATCTGATGTAAAGTTACATGCAAGACGTATCGTTCGCTCCTTACCACGCTAATACGTTTTCGACCATCGACATGGCGTCGATCTTAATTTCTATACGCTATGCTTCTCGTGGCAGTGACTCGCCTAGTTTTCGTCGGTCTATGACTCAAAAACTACAGACTTTCTTTTCCTGTCTTAAGACATCTGTTGACTTCTCCCAACAAACCAAGCGTCTAGTGCCGACTTCGTGACATTACGTAGCCAACTTCAGCAAGAGGTTACACATTGATAACAAGAGCAGTGTAAACGTAAGTGCGAAATCTATAGTACTAAACAGTTAAACCGGTTCACGGCTCAGGGAGCCAGTTGCAGGTTGCCTATCTAATGGTTTCCAGGGGGCCACAAAAAATATGATTTTCAGTATTTCATATAATTATTGGCAATTTTTGAGAACTATCCTCTTGGAGAACAGCGATTTTTTTATTGCGTAAAAATGAACATCAACAGTCACAACAGCAAGAAACTTCTTTTTTTGTGAGGTTACCGGTCTCGGTCCGTTTCACACCAACTTCAGACTTGCCACGATGATGGTAGAAGGTGGCGGTAGAAGGAGAAAGCGCTATGTCTCCACGAACGCTATCTTCATGCACTTGGGGCGTTCGTGGAACATAACGCCTGCTCTTTTCACCGCCACCGGCTACTATCATGGTGGCAGGTCTGAAGATGGTCTGAAACAAACCGAAACCGGTAACCTCATAAAAAAAGGAGTTTCTTGCTGTTGTGACTGTTCATGTTCATTTTTATACAAGTACTGATCGACTTTAAAAACGAAAAATGCTTTCGTAAACTACTCATTAAGACGTAGAATCTTTTGTTAAAGATCTAACACAGTACCTAAGACAAGTATAACAGCTAGAAAGTGCGTATATGTCTCGAAGCAGCGTAACAGATGGCGCGCAAATACATGGACTTTACTCGCCGAGTATTCCAGAGTGAGAAGACTTAGGGAATTCCAACAAACTTTATACGAATCTTTTTCTCGCTGACATTCCCCCCAAAATGGTGAAACGAATAAAGTTTATCGTACATTTTTGCTGTTCATGCAATAAAACTTCGTTACACGTAAGAAGTTTTTAATTTTTTACTTTACTACTAACTCTGTTCGCAACTCATTTTGCAGATAGTACCGCTGAATGTACCGTACCAGCAAAGTTATATCATTGTACGACACATAATTCACGAGATATGGCGTCATCTAAATGCGTGAAAAACTAGCTTTTGCTCAAATCGGAACGGAAACTACTCAGACTACTACATCCACCCAGTGTTTGTTAATGAAAGCACTTAGCGGTTTCCAATAAACTTTGAACGTAATTGGTAACATTTCCTAAACTTTTTCTCACTTACATTGATGTTTTGAGCACCATCTTGCTTCCCACTGCTGAAGAGCAATTCGGGGATGACGATTGCATCTTTCAACACGATAGAGCACCTGTTCATAACGGACGGCCTGCGGCGGAGTGGTTACACGACGATAACATCCCTGTAATGGACTGGCCTGCACAGAGTCCCGACCTGAATCCTATAAAACACCTTTGGAATGTTTTGGAACGTCGACTTCGTGCCAGGCCTCACCGGCCGACATCGATACGTCTCCTCAGTGCAGCACTCCGTGAAGAATGGGCTGCCATTCCCCAAGAAATCTTCCACCACTTGATTGGACCTATGCCTGCGAGATTGGAAGCTGTCATCAAGTCTAAGGGTGGGCCAACATCATACTGAATTCCAACATTATCAGCCAGGTGTCCGGATACTTTTGACCACATAGTGTATCCGCAAGAAAGGGGCCACATGTGCGTCGGAAGTCAACCCTTTCCGACTTGCTGGCTGAACTTATCCCTTGAAGTCTCCCAGCGAACTATGTCGTGCGACTTTACGTTACTTTTTCCTATTATAGTACAGTTTCCCACACCTGTGGCATGACGAGGAGTTGCTGCTGCCAGCCAGGACACTCACCTTTCTCGTTGTCCATCTTCACGTAGTGTATCGGCCTGACCGCCCGCGCTCCACTGCCCACGGAAGCGGGCAGGCGGCGAGCATATCTGCCGTGGCCGTCCTGCACAGACACGTAATTATGCAGCTTGCGGTTGAGGTATACGTACACAACACGAAATCACTGCGTCATATAGTGAATGAATGAAGGTATCTATGCCGTTCAATATTGATAATTATAGAGAACTTGCTTCAATTCAAACGACATTCCAACAAACACTACGATCGTGCTCTAATTTTAAATACTAAGTCTGCTACTTTTTGCAGGTGAACTGCGTTTTTGGTGTTTAATAGCAAATTACTCACTTCCCTCCATTCCTTATTTCCCTTCTCCTCCCCCCTCCCTCCTCCTTCCCGTCTTCATTTTTTCCCGGTAACACCTTCCTTTCGTCTCTAAAATTTTAAATTCACTATTCAATGGTTTTCTTATGCTGAGCATTTAATTTTGCTTACTTTATTATACTCTTACTATACACTGAAGGCCAAAGAAACTGGTACACCTGCCTAATACCATGTAGCCCTCGCGAGCACAGAGAAGTGCCACAACAGGACGTGACATGCACTCGACTAATATCTGAAGTAGTGCTGGAGGGAATTGACATCACCAGTCCTGCAGGGCTGCCTCAAACCCGTAACAGTACGAGGGGAGGGGGGGGGGGGGGGGAGAGAGATCTCTTCTGAACAGCACGTTGCAAGGCATTCCAGCTACGCTCAATAATGTTCATATCAGGGGAGTTTGGTGGCCAGCGAAGTGTTTAAACTCGGAAGAGTCTTCCTGGAGCCACGCTGTAGCAATTCTGGACATGTGGAATTGTCCAAGTCCGTCGGAAAGCACACTGGACATGAATGGATGCAGGTGATCAGGTAGAATGCTTACATACGTGTCACCTGTCAGAGTCGTATCCAGACGTATCGGGGGTCACACATCACTCCAAATGCACACGCCCCACACCATTACAGAGCCGCACCATCTTAGACAGTTCTCTACTGATATGCAAGATCCATGGATTCATGTTGTAGTCTCCATACCCGTACACGTCCATCCGCTCGATACAGTTTGAAATGAGACTCATCCGCCCAGGCTACATGTTTAGAGTCATCAATAGTCCAATGTCGGTGTTGACGAGCCCAGGCGAGGCGTAAAGTAGTGTGTTGTGCGGTCATCAAGGACGCACGAGTGGACCTTAGGCTCCGAAAGCCCATATCGACGATGTTTCGGTGAATGGTTCGCACGCTGACACTTGTTGACTGCCCAGCACTGAAATCTTTAGCAATTTGTATAAGAGTTGCACTTCTGTCACGTTGAATGAGTTGAACGATTCTCCTTAGTTGTCGTTGGTCCCGTTCTTGCAAGGTCTTTTTCCGGCCACAGCGGTGTCAGAGGTTTAATGTTTTACCGGATTCCTGATATTTACGGAAATGGTCGTACGGGAAAATTCCCACTTCATTGCTACCTCTGAGATGCTGTATCGCATCGCTCTAGCGCCTACTATAACACACGTTGAAACTCACTTAGATCTTGATAACCAGCCGCTGTAGCAGCAACAAGCGATCTAACAACTGCTCCAAATACTTGTCTTATTTAAGCGTTGCCGACCGCAGCGCCATGTTCTGCCTGTTTACACACGATCTCTGTATTTGAATACACTTGCCTATGTCAGTTTCTTTGGTGCTTTAGTGTACATTCATATACTCCACTTTTCTATATTACCCTTCCTTTTTAAGTATTATACCTAGTTTTAGTTTTACCTGTATCATTACCACTGGCTGTCCAAAATCCAACCTGTTTATTTTTTATGATGTTATCTGTATTTATTTTAACCGCTTCCCCCTCTATTTTATTAAACGTATGTCTATGTAGTTCTATTCCGCTCCTAGCGCCGCCACTCGGCGCTTTCTTAGACCTCTCGAGTCCCTACACAGCGATTTACTTACTCTGGTGTTTATGTTGGTTCGTTGCATTGCCTATTCACGTGTAATGTTACACATGCTCGTGATCGCATTCCTATCTTTGCACCGCTTTCCACTTAAGCTTGGAGAGTGTTTTCTTTCGTTTTGTTCTCATTTCTTAGTTCACTCGGATTTTATATTGATACGAGCTCAATAAAATTTTTAACGTTTTTATTTAACTTTACTCATCTTGCCATTCTATGTCATCGTCCTGGTCCATACGAAATAAGTCGTAAACGCTGTTTTTCAAATAGGATGCACTTCTATCTTATATTTGTATATGGCCGTTATAATATAAGGACCATGTACAAATATGTAAGGGACTATTAGAAAGTTTCCGTTCGTAGTACAAAAGAGCAGAATCGGTAAACCAATCAGGCAAAATCGCCGTGAGCACTGACGCAATCATCCCACCGTCGCACCATGTTGAAGATACTTATTTGATAAGACGCCGTGTCCTGCTGCGTGAAGAAGTCCGTAAACGTCTGCTGCACGTCCCCGTCCGACAGGATTCGTCGATCCTTCAAGGCCTTTTTAAAGGGACCTTCAGCCTGATAATGGCATGGGGAGAGATCAGGACTATAGGGCATGCGCTCGAGTGTCCTCCTCTTGAGTAGGCGTAATTCCTGATCCATCCCAGATCGACCGACGTGTTGCGTTGAATCCCCATCAGCAAGGAATTTGTCTCACTGTTCCATAATGATGGTTTCGATAGACTTACTGCTCCATACGTGTTCGTCATTCTCCGATGGATGCCTACTGGTGTTTCCCCTTCGTCACCCAAGGAAAGAATAACACCATGTTCGTCCTGTTTGGCCACATTTGATAATAACGTCGCCGTAGTTGACGTTTCCGTATTTACCGCACGCTCGACATAAAGACACTAACGCCACACTAACTCCTTACCTACTTTTCGGTGCTTAATTCCGCTACACTTCATATACGCTGCAGCAACGTCCTCAGACGAATACATGTTGCTCGCCCCTGATCATAAAACAAAAGTACATCTTATCCGAAAAATAGCATTTGCGGTCTTGCTGCGTACCGCTTGAAAATGAGCCATGCTCGAGACCGGTAGTGTTAAATGAAGCACTCCGTCTGCACGCCGTAAGTGGCCCATCGGTACCGTCCGACCGCTGTGTGATCCTCAACTGAGGATGCGGATAGGAGGGGCGTGTGGTCAGCACATCCCTCTCACCGTCGTCATGATGGTTTCCTTTGACCGGGGCCGCTATTATTCGGTCGAGTAGCTCCTCAATTGGCATCAGGAGTCTGAGTGCGCTCCGAAAAATGGCAACAGCGCATGGCGGCTTGGATGGTCACCCATCCAAGTGCCGGCCACGCCCAACATCGCTTAACTTCTGTGATCTAACGGGAATCGGTGTGTCCACTGCGGCAAGGCCGTTGCCAGTGCTAAACAACGCACATTATTGGCCGGGAGACCCCGGCTGGGGTTGTTCGGCCGCCTAGGGCAAATATTATTTAACAGCAGTTTGGCGACTTGAGCGTCGATGATAGTGAAATAATGATGTGCACAACACAACATCCAGTTCGTAAGCGGGTAAAATCTCCGACCCGACCGAGAATCAAACCAAGGCCCCCACGTGCCAGTCAGTAGCGTTGACCACTCAGCGACGGAGGCGGACAGCTATAAATAAAAACCATATACAAAAAAGGAGCTGGGGTGGGCTATCATTACAATGCATTTTGTACAATGAATAGCTGCAGAACAGCATAGAAAAAATATATTCAGGCCAAAAAGGTCGTCGCGTCAGTTTTCTGGGAAAAATTAGGTATTCGGACAACGGACTACTCGCTCCAAGAAAGTAGAGTAACCAGGGACCAGACAAAGGAGGCAATTAAGAGGAAATGGCAAGGAAATCTTCGTTTGATCTTTTTCTTGCAATAGAGTGCTCCTCGCGCACATCGGAAATTGTGACGGACAAACCGAGATTCTGGGTTCCTAATAGGTCGACCACCTTCTCTGTTCACCTGACCTGACTCCTTTGTACTACCATCTGTTTCCTAGCCTGAAGAAACATCGAAGGGTCGTCATTCTGACAACACTGAAGACGCCAAACGTGCTGCTGAGAACAGGTATGATCGTGCCACACATTTATTTTTTAATAGACTTTGAGAGAGGCATTAACACTGTAACAATGCATCGATTTGGGGGATGCCGGCGGGAGGATACGTCGAATAAAGCTGTGTAACACCAGAAATGCAGATAAAGTACCTTTTGCACCATTTTTTTCAAAATTTGTAGGCGTGTAATATCCGTCGATAACTTGTACTTCTTACGCAACTGTAGGATTTGTTACACACACTATAGTTATTATGTAATGGACGTAATAGTGTATTTATTGGTGAATATATATAAAGCATTGTAATTGTAATGTAAATATTGTAAATTGCTGGGCAATAGCCAATGTATCGATAGCAACGATGAGATGGCAGTAGCTGTGCCATTGTTCATATTTGCGTATGGACTCTGTTTCGCTGCGAGCAGAGAGCAAGCTTACCAGTTTGAGTCATGAAAGAGTGCGGAAGTTTCTGTGGCGCGCTTCCGCGGACGCGGTGTGCGGCTATGATCGCAACAGTGTAGGTGCACCTAATTCGTTAAACCGCGAGCATTGTTAGCTGGGTAGCAGTGGACAGGTGGAGGAAGCTCCAGTTCTAACTACTGCCTGTCCCATAATTACCCGTGGCTCTGGAGACGACGCGTGGTTCTCAACCAACAGCAGCAACAGTGGCCGCTCAGCATTGTCGTCAGGTAGATTCTTCGTCAACGCACATCTACAACATTGTAAGACTGTAAAGTGGCGAAATATAACTAACACTGTAGAGGCATTACCCAGTGGAATTTCTTTCACAAAGTGTGCCTAACTTGAATAGTAACCTGCAATAGTTAAAACTTGTAGGGTTCCTGTTTTGTCACTGTCCTCAGACATTATTATCGACCGGGGTCCCTTCCTTTCCACGCAGTCACTGAGTGTCGTAAAAATATGAAAATTGATTAACTATTTATTGCAAGTTTTGTTTGTTTGCTAATGACCAATTTCAGTCTAAATTTTCTGCCTCAGTAACTGTTCAGTCTTGTATTGCATAACAGGGCCTTAACTAATTTACAATTTTGAGTATTAACTTCACTCACTTGAAGTAACGTAAATTTTCACTGGCAAAACTAATAACTAAAGATACAGCACAAATTAAGGGTACGAAATTTCATTTATTCTGATTTAGCTTAATATTTCAGTAATCAAAAGTAAACAGCTTGCCTTTTTCTAAGTTTTGCTTTACGTTACACTGAGGCTACTGAAGATAATTTTTTCATAACGAAGTTCAAGTTAAGCCAGTCATTTGTTTAACCAGTAACTTCATCTAACTTTGTTTTCAAAATTTAATATTTCAGAATAAGAAACTGCAAACTCAGTACTTTATGATTCATTTATTTTCTCATGAACTGCTGTGTTGTGGAAAAACTTTAGAACCTTCTGTTGCCACGCTAGTGATTATTTGCTTAAATTTCTTTGCCATTACCTTTCTTAACATTCTGGAGATTCATTGCCCTAGTTGGCTGGCGACCGTTTAGTTATCCCTTTTTAGCTAATTAGTTTTCTTGTATTAGCAGTATTTTCTGTGTATTAAACATTACGCGATACCCTTTTGCAGTCTGTGTGGTTCTTGAGCAATTGCACTATATTCTATCCATTTCAAAATTATCTTCAGTATTTAGATTAGGTTTAGATCAGATTCTTCCTTCAGAAGTGTCTGTTGTACAGGTATTACTTTCCTTCGAGAACGATAGCCTTACTCATTGTAAGATTTCATTAGGCATACGCGATCATATCGAAATCCAGTAGGCCATTAGGAAAAGGGAGGTTTCAGCAGTACTTTAAAAACTAAGACTCCATTCTTTCTGGGCAAAGCTATGAACTTTTCAAGCTGTCGCTATCTGACACGCCATCGTATCTTAATCCTTATTGTAGTCTATCACATATTAAAAGCGTATTTCACAGCAGAATCACCAGAGCGCAGTGAACAATGAAAATATACATAATTTTGGTATTATTGCGTTAAGCAATTTATTTACCCTTGTAAGTTAACTACTGCATTATTTTCATTTCGTATCGAAATATTTATGTCCATGTTGCAGTATCTCTTGTTTTTCCTCTTCGGGATTGTTTCGACTTCTGTTGGCTTATCTGTGTTATGTTAATCGAGGGTTCAACACTGTGATGTGTATTTTGCAGTTGTTGCTTGAGTTGCTGTTCATCGTATTTTATGTTACTAGATATAGTATCAATCGTTCTAAAACAAACTTCGACTTATCGGCAACAATATAAAATTTTCCATGCAACGCTGACACCCATTTATTTTTTATTTCAAGCATGAATCGTTGTTTCAGTTCCGTTATTGCATACAGTGCTTTTCTTTAACACGATTTTTGACCGTAAGAACCGCGCCAACTCTAAGGTTTTGACAACATGCTACCAAATTTTCTTAGTGACATGTATTTGAAGTTGAACTCGCCAAAAACTAAATGTGAGAGAATGTGATAAGGTGATAATTGGTAATGGAGTCGTGTAGTGGATAACTGCTTCGTTTAACTGAAATAACTGCGGATGCTCGAAGATTTCTTTTGAATATGAAACGTACAGTATTCTTCAAGTTAAACTACATACTCCTACAGTCGATGAGATAGTTTTATGAATGTTACGTTTTAGATAACTATTTACGTATCTTTTCTCCATTTGTAGTGAACACACATAACGTATTACTTCTAGCCGTTAGTGGAACATTTTATTTTGGCATGTAGTTTTTATTAGTGGACAGCACTACACTGCTAACCTTAGAAGATTAAACGAGTGAACTTGTACCATACGGGAATAATTTTTTTAATTTCTTTATTTTGGCTTTGGGTTATAACGACCATACAGCTAAAACGGTTATAAAGTGCCAAAGAAACATAATTGCCAAATAGGAGAATAACACAAAATTACGAAGTTAACACATAAACAGACTGTTACAGTAAAATAAAAGCGCAATTAGACAAACACCAGCCAGTCAACGGCAGTGATGACACTGACATTGGATCAGAATTATAAACAGCACTATACAGCAACATTATGACAAAACATTAAAGGGCAAACACCGTACATCATACAATAAGTACAACAATAGTCAAAGAACAGAAATACAAATATCATATAACAATGTGAGAATTGTAACATACAGACAGACGTAATTAAAAAAACCAAAATGACAAACACAATACAACCAACGGGATGTACAGTAGTAAGTCAATGACTTGAAATCGACAAAAAAAAACATATTGTATCCACTATGAAGTAGTTTTTCCATCCGTTCATGGTTTCGTTCCGCTTTCTGTAACTCTTTCGTGTGGTTGTTTTATGCCACAACTGATATAATCAATGATTTTGATACTAAAGCTGGATATGTAACATAACAAAATTTAGCAGGAACCGATGTACCATGGTTCACGCACGGGATTCGCTTTTGGCAAGAGTGAGATTTGAAACCGTTTGGTCATCCATTTTTAGGTTTTTTGCTACCTAAAACGGTAAAGGGCGAATTCGAAATGGTTCCTTCCAAAAGGAACCTGTATACTTCATCCGGCGAAGGAGGATCCATGACACCTGGTAGCACTGGTTACAGCTTTCATTCCCGGAGTGCAAAAGGCTGTCGACAATACTGGCAGATAACTATAATCGAGCAGAGGTTTGGCAACACTGGGGCACTTAGTCATTTCATTTATGTTTAAGCATGCTTTCCAATGATTTCAAGTGTTTCATATTAATAAGATTACTATCTTTCTTTTTTTCTTTACTGTTATTTCATCCTCCTACGGGCGGGAGGTGGCCTGTCAAAGATACAATACTCCGCTTTTCAGCCGAGAGTATTCATAAAAAAATAACAAAGATGACAGAATGATAAAAGTGTGAGGACTGTTTACGTTTTTAGTTAAAAAGATTAATGACGGACAGCTAAAACGCCGAAAAACATGTACAATTTAAGACCACCATTGCGATGACGTGAAATTCTTCTACGAAAAAAACAGTGGAGCATTCCACTTTCACCTAACGTCTGAAGGAGTTGCGCTACGTGAAACAGTATCCAGGGAGGAGAGAGTATGTTCCATAGAGGTTCAGGAGAGAAGTCGGGGGGCAGAGGCGGGAAAGGGGGGGGGGGGTAAAGAGACAGTGGTCTGTTAGGGGGGGGGGGGGAACTATGGGGATGATATGTAGAAGGGAAAGCGGATAGTGGGAAGCAGACAGTGGGAGAACAGAGGATGAGGAGGAGTAATGGTGTGTAGGAAAGCTAATAGCACAAGAAGAAAGGGACACAGGTGGGTGTAGGGGGGAAAAGGAGAGAGGAGCCCTGACGTGGCGTGGGATAGATGGGGAATTGTTCAAGTTGGTAGGAGAAATAAATACCCTGTCGGATCTCATTGTCTGGGAGAGGGAGTTGGTTAAGTTGCGTTGACATAGGATATGGTGTGTGTGTGTGGGTGTAAATGTGAGGATAGAGGGACGTGTTTGTGTAGGCACGGCAGCATACAAGGGTTGGTGATGATTGGAATCTAGTTTGCAGATAGTGTAAGAAATGCAGAGGTGCTTGATGTGAGTAAGGAGAGGTGGGAATTTGATTAGATGGTAGAGGATCCACGTAGAGGAAGGTAAACGGATGCAGAAAGCGAGACGGAGTGCACAGCGTTCGAGGATCTGGAGGGA
The DNA here is from genome assembly GCF_021461385.2 of Schistocerca piceifrons. Lineage (NCBI taxonomy): Eukaryota > Metazoa > Arthropoda > Insecta > Orthoptera > Acrididae > Schistocerca > Schistocerca piceifrons. Next base: position 618,135,179 of record NC_060139.1, on the reverse strand, counting down.
CTTACAGAACTTGGGTGGGGCGGATATCCACGCAACCCTGGCATAACAGAGGATGGCTCGGATCAAGATTTTATAGGTGTGAAGAATACTGGAGGGATGTAATCCCCAAATTCAGCCTGTTAGTAGTTTGGAATTTCTCTAATGTGGTATTCGGATACACGGAAGCAAAATGAAGACGAAAGTATTTTTAACAACCGAACGTAGGCTATATTTGACATTTATATTTTGAGCATTGGAATAATTTTGTTTGAAGAAGGAAACTGTTCGTCACATCTACCAATACTGAAGCTGTCCATGTGTATTTTTCTTCTATATGAACTTAATTAATGTCAAACTACTGAGACCATTTGCGACGGATGTCTACTCTGACAGAATTCATGCAGGATCAGACAGATGTCGTGGCATGCCTTTTCCGTACGCTCGGCTGTAACTTACCTCTGTTAACTAGTGTTGTAGCATTAAATGAGCATTGCTCACTGTCACTGGCTCTGTCGTTTTATTATTGTACTCAAATGATTCGATGATGTTTACTCTCTTTCTTCGCATTTTGTTATATTTACGGTCAAAAAATGGTTCAAATGGCTCTGAGCACTATGGGACTTAACAGCTGAGGTCATCAGTCCCCTAGAACTTAGAACTACTTAAACTTAACTAACCTAAGGACATCACACACATCCATGCCCGAGGCAGGATTCGAACCTGCGACCGTAGCGGTCGCGCGGTTCCAAACTGGATCGCCTAGAACCGCTCTGACACTGCGGCCGGCATTTACGGTCAGTTGCGACTTACTGCCTATAACAATAACATTTCTACAAACTTTTTTACATTTCACAGCAATGTTTTTTCAACAACCTTGAGACACTTATCAGTCTCTTCGTTCAAGAGATACCGAAGCCTACAGATAACCCGAAGCCTACAGATAACTGTGGATAGATGCCAGCAGTGCTTCTCGGTCTTCGAAAGGTTTTAAATCTTGTGGCACTCTGTGGTTTAGTAACTAAAGCATGCACTTTCGCAATGTCCCTTCATGTAGGCGACTGGATTGAAGCTTTTTGGAACGGTAGATACTTGTATGCTGTTTAGGACGAGGAGGCACCATCAGGTACGCTCGTGATGTCACAACGAGGAGTAATCTAAGCTGGTTTTGATAGCACAGTCATACAGCCTAAGGGACAGTAATATTTTAGGACGAAACGTGTTCTAGAATTCTGTACAATTTTCTATCTCGTTAACAAGAGACAAGTTCGTCATGTGGTGACTCACCTGGACGGCCGTCGCTGCGAGTAGGAGACAAGCAAGCACAAGTTTCATCTTGAAATGAAATGACAGGTTAGCTTTTCGGCGTCTATTTATACAGTCGGTCAAGTAGACGTTCCTTAGAACACTTATCGGGAAGACTTTGTACAGTTTGGAGTACCAGTGATAAAGTGCCTCACATCTGCTAGGTAATACGTCACTTACACAATTCAAGATTAAGGTCGATAAATTACTATACAGGGTGTTACAAAAAGGTACGGCCAAACTTTCAGGAAACATTCCTCACACACAAAGAAAGAAAATATGTTATGTGGACATGTGTCCGGAAACGCTTACTTTCCATGTTAGAGCTCATTTTATTACTTCTCTTCAAATGACATTAATCATGGAATGGAAACACACAGCAACAGAACGTACCAGCGGGACTTCAAACACTTTGTTACACGAAATGTTCAAAATGTCCTCCGTTAGCGAGGATACATGCATCCACCCTCCGTCGCTTGGAATCCCTGATGCGCTGATAGAGCCCTGGAGAATGGCGTATTGTATCACAGCCGTCCACAATACGAGCACGAAGAGTCTCTGCATTTGGTACCGGGGTTGCGCAGACAAGAGCTTTCAAATACCCCCATAAATAAAAGTCAAGAGGGTTGAGGTCAGGAGAGCGTGGAGGCCATGGAATTGGTCCGCCTCTACCAATCCATCGGTCACCGAATTTGTTGTTGAGAAGCGTACAAACACTTCGACTGAAATGGAATGGCACATGTTCTAGCAGCACAGGTAGAGTATCCCGTATGAAATGATGATAACGTGCTCCATTGAGCGTAGGTGGAAGAACATGGGGCCCAATCAAAACATCACCAACAATGCCTGCACAAACGTTCACAGAAAATCTGTGTTGATGACGTGATTGCACAATTGCGTGCGGATTCTCGTCAGCCCACACATGTTGATTGCGAAAATTTACAATTTGATCGCGTTGGAATGAAGCCTCATCCGTAAAGAGAACATTTTCACGGAAATGAGGATTGACACATTGTTGAATGAACCATTCGCAGAAGTGTACCCGTGGAGGCCAATCAGCTGCTGATATTGCCTGCACACGCCGTACATGGTACGGAAACAACTGGTTCTCCCGTAGCACTCTCCATACAGTGACGTCGTCAACGTTACCTTGTACAGCAGCAACTTCTCTGACGCTGACATTAGGGTCATCGTCAACTGCACGAAGAATTACCTCGTCCATTGCAGGTGTCCTCGTCGTTCTAGGTCTTCTCCGGTCGCGAGTCATAGGCTGGAATGTTCCGTGTTCCCTAAGACGCCGATCAATTGCTTCGAACATCTTGCTGTCGGGACACCTTCGTTCTGGAAATCTGTCTCGATACAAACGTACCGCGCCACGGCTAATCCATACATCAAATGGGCATCTGCCAACTCCGCATTTGTAAACATTGCACTGACTGCAAAACCATGTTCGTGATGAACATTAACCTGCTGATGCTACGTACTGATGTGCTTGATGCTAGTACTGTAGAGCAATGAGTCGCATGTCAACACAAGCACCGAAGTCAACATTACCTTCCTTCAATTGAGCCAACTGGCGATGAATCGAGGAAGTACAGTACATACTGACGAAACTAAAATGAGCTTTAACATGGAAATTAAGCGTTTCCGGACACATGTCCACATAACATCTTTTCTTTATTTGTGTGTGAGTAATGTTTCCTGAAAGTTTGGCCGTACCTTTTTGTAACACCCTGTATAAGTGCAGCAGGTTAAATGGTTCAAATGGCTCTGAACACTATGGGACTTAACATCTGAGGTCATCAGTCCCCTAGAACTTAGAACTACTTAAACCTAACCAACCTAAGGACATCACACACACCCGTGCCCGAGGCAGGATACGAACCAGCGACCGTAGCGGTCATGCGGTTCCAGACTGAAGCGCCTAGAACCGCTCGGCCACACCGACCGGCCCCATCGGATTATAAATTGATTTTTTTGCAAAGCAAGGAGTCGCATAGGATTTGTTGAGTCAAAAAAAATTAGCACGCCAGTATATAACACGTATTTATTCCGTTAGTTAGGGAACAGTTTTTGAAAAAAATCGAGAATAATACATAAAACCACCTGCATATGATTTTGTTGTACACTTTACAAATCGAAAATATGTGTACAAGTTGTGTGTGGTGTTTAGTGTGTCTGAAACTCTGCACAAATGGACCATTAGAAAACTTAAGTCAACGAACTCAAGCAGACTCTCACACATTGACAACATCAATAGAAATGGCTTAATACACACAGAAAACGCACTTGAAAATGGAAATCGTTTGCCTAAACGCGTCGTGCGAGGATTAAATAAAGAAAAATCGTGACTGGTAGCAGCAGATTTATTTATAAATAAACCTATTGTTTTTACAGTCGCAGGCTTTCAAAAACCATTTATAATGGATCAAATCAGATTGTCGAGCATTATTTGCAATAGCTTCCATGTCGATTTCCGAGCTGTAGTTGGCTACAGAAAGAACTAACATACTGTATCTATTCCGACACTCCACTTGGCAATCACAGAGCTTGCTTTCCTTTCCCAACAACGTTTCAGATTCTTTGATGCGTCACAACTTTCTTCCCCTTATTTTTCTATGCGATTTCGCCCGCTCCTTTCTTACATGTCCATTATAACATGTATTGAATTATACGGTAGTACAGTTAGAATTAAGAAAAACAGTTACTTCTGTTTAACGTACGCTTCAAACGATCTTGCCTTGTGCAATTCATTCTGTCTGGTTAGAATCTAGATGACACTTAGGAATACACAGCCTACATAAAGTGTATTATAACATGTATTGAGATTTACAGTAGCCGGCCGGTGTGGCCGAGCGGTTGTACGCGCTTCAGTCTGGGACCGCAGGTTCGAATCCTGCTTCGGTCATGGATGTGTGTGATGTCCTTAGGTTAGTTAAATTTAAATAGTTCTAAGTTCTAGGGGACTGATGACCTCAGATATTAAGTCCCATAGTGCTCAGAGCCATTTGACACTTTACAGTAGTACAGTTAGAATTAAAGAAACAATTATTTCTGTTTGATGTACGCTTTAATCGACCTGATCTTGTACGATTCAGTATGTCTAGTTACACTCTAAATGACAGGAATATACAATCTACGTAATAAAATAGTTCTAACATATAGCCTGCTTTAAGCAACGAATTGATATTGTGGTGAACGTCATGTAACGACTGCGAGAATCGGACGTTCCGTGCTACGGACGCATCTCTGCGTCTTACCGAACCAAAGATGTTGATTTAGGATCTCTTTGTGAAGAAAATGGAGAGATCGGACGTGTGAGAGGAGGAGAAAGATTGCATTGTCGTGAGACGCCATTAAGGTATATAGTAAACGTTCAAATAGTTTTTTGTACAAAATAAGACCCAATAAGTAACATCATGTATTCGAGACCTGTATATCTCAGTACCGAAATTAGTTAATTATCACGGTACAGATATTACGAGACGTAGATCGCTCGACGGTGAAGTTTGGAACGATAGTGCGAACTTCCATTTTCCACGGTCAGAATTCGTCGAGAGATTATCTCCAAATTAATAAACATTATTTTATTTTATTATTATTATTTTGAGCTTTTCCTCATTACAGAGGCTTATCTCCAACATAATAATTTACCTGGAAATGACAATACAAACAATAAACATTCTTAAACTATACTCTCAAAATATTTCTCCATGTGTTTCGATCTTGCGTGTCCTCTTCCTCTGCGCCCATTCTCCTCATTGTGTGCTGTACATTTTGGAGCCAGGTGGTCACAGGTCGTCCTCTTCTTCTTCTCCCCTCCGGTTCCCACTCCAGTATCAATTTTGGTATTCTGGCTTCCTCCATTCGTAGTACATGCCCGTACCACTGTAATTTCTTCCTATCCATTACGTCATATATTCTTTCTTTTATTTCCATTCTCCTTATTACTTCGGTGTTCCTTATCTTTTCTTTCCTGGAGATTCTTGCCGATCTTCTCCAAAAGTCCATCTCTAGAGCTTGTAATTTTTTAATGTGCTTCATGTTAATTGTCCAGGTCTCCGTTCCATACAGAACCACACTCTCTAATATGGATTTGTATATTAATTTTTTAGTTCTGCTCATTACATTCCTGCTCCATAAGACTGAGTTAAGCATCCCAATGACCCTCCGTCCGCTACTAATTCTTTTATTGATTTCTGACTCTGATTTTCCCTCGATTTCTAAAATGGATCCCAAATAACAGAAAGTGTTTATCTTTTTGATTTTCTTTCCTTCAATGTATAGCTCATCTGAATCATTAGTCAAGTATTCTGTTTTTTGGTAATTAATCTTCAAACCCCAAGTTTTGTATGCTACTGCTAGTTGATTGCACATATAGTTAGTATCCTCCCCATCTTGTGCTACGACTACTTGATCATCAGCAAATAATAAATGATGTAGGTAAACTCCATCTCTTATTTCTAATCCCATACTATTACATTTACGAGACCATGTTCTAAGGCTAATATCTATATAGATTTTAAATAATGATGGTGACATGGGACAGGCCTGTAAAAGGCCTTTGCTTGTTCTAAATTTCTGTGAAAGTTTATTACCAACTTTCACTTGGCAAATGTTATCTTTATACATCTGTTGTATTATTTTAATCAAGGAAGGGTTTATGTTTGCCATATGTAGTGCTCTCCAAAGTAATTTTCTTGGAACAGTATCATACGCTTTTTCTAGATCTATGAAAATTAATCCTATACTTTTTGATTTTTCCCTATGTTTCTCCAAAATCTGTCGTAATGTGAAAATATGGTCTACACATGATCTCCCAGCCGTGAATCCACATTGTTCTTCTTGGGTTCTAAAATTTTTTTCCAGTTTGTTTTTAATTACTTTCGCAAAAATTCTCATTAATGTGTTTGTAACACAAATTCCTCGATAGTTTGAACACATTTTGCCATCCCCTTTCTTAAATATTGTGTTAATGTAACCTAGCTTCATTTCGTTGGGTATTGAATCTCCATGTATCATTTTGTTGAAGAGCTGTGTTATCAGTTTCACAATTTTGTCACCACCATATTTCAGACACTCCAGATTGATATTGCCTGGTCCCGGTGATTTACCATTCTTTCCTGTTCTCAACGCCTGAAGTACTTCACTTTCTAAAATATGGATCTCATCATCTTCATGTCCTTTATCTTCCCCTGTTCCTTCTTCTAGATATTATTCTCTGTCCTCATTTAATAATTTTTGGAAATACTCTTCCCATTCCTTTTGTGTTATCAGTTGGAGATTAGATTTGCTTTTTGTATCCTGTCGAAGCCCTTTCAATACTGACCATGCTTCTTTTGCTCTCCCAAATCCTAATTTGCTATTCACCTTGGCACATGTTCTTTCCCATGCTTCATTTTTTTGCCATCCTTATTTTTTTCGTCACTTCATTCTTCTTTTCCTTGTATATTGACCTTGTTTCTTCTGATTTATCATTCAACCACTGAAGGAACGCATTTCGTTTTTCTCTAATGAGGACCTCTAGTTCCTCTGACCACCACTCTGCTGCACGGTTGTGGTTGCTATCTTTTTTACCCAACACCTCTGTTGCTGTGATTTTCACATTAGCTTTTATATAGTCATATATTTCCTCTGTACTTCCTTCAAATGATTCAACCAGTGCCCTTTCCATCCTGGCCGCAAAGAGTGTTCTGATACTTTCGTCTTGTAGGCTGTCAATATTAAAAGGTAAATTTTCATCTTTCTCAGTCTGGTTCGTTTTATTTATGTTACTTGTATCACTCCTTGCATTCTTCCATGGCCAGAAAGACTTCATTTTAACTAGATAGTGGTCTGATCCACACTGGGCTCCTCTATAAGATCTGACGTCTACTGCCTTGAAACTACTTGTTTGCCTAATGATAATATAATCTATTATAGAACGAAGTTCTTTGGTGTTCTGTTGCCAAGTATATTTATGAATGTCCTTATGTTTGAAAAATGTGTTGGTAATTTTTAGATCAAATTGTTCACAAATTGCAATCAATCGTTCTCCATTGTCATTATATTCGTCCTCTCCATGTTTTCCTACCCTTCCATTCAGATCTCCCATGATAATCAGTTCCTTTCTTCTTGGGATTTTTTCAATAGTCTCCCTGAGGGTGTCCCAAAATGTATCTTTCTCCTTATCTTTTGTGTCGTTCGTGGGTGCATATACGCCAATAACCACAACTTCCCTAGCAAATAATGTCATTTCAACAGTTATTATACGTTGATTGATGAATGTCCAATTTGTGATTCTTTCTTTCCATGATTTTTTTGTCATAATGGAGACTTCTGCTTTGGCTCTTACTGCTTTTGATACCCCACTCCAGATATGTACATAATTGTCCAGTTCTTCTTCTCCTTGGCCTTTCTTCTTTGTTTCAGAGAGTACGACAACATCCATGTTGAACATGTCAAGTTCTGCGGAGAGTAAATTTATTTTAGTGGAAATACCTTGCACATTCCAGCATCCAAACATAATTTTCCGTTTCTCATTGCCAGTTCGTCGTCCAAAGTTCCAATTTTTCCGAGGCACATTATTAGGTTTTTTAGCATTTTTATGTTTTTATGTGAGTGAGGAGCTGGCCCACTGCACAACCCCCAACCTGGAGGACCAGGTAATTTTTACTCAAGGTTTTCTTCCTTTAGCCTTTGATAAGCCAATATCATACTACAATGCAGCAGTTGCTAGTTTTGGTCCACCCCGGGTATTTTATTTCCCCGGTACCCACCTTATCTGGTGAGCATTCCCCTATCCGCCACCTGGGGAGGCGCCCGATGGGAGACCAGCAAACTCCACAAGGGAATTAATAAACATTAACTTGCTAAATTGTTGACCTATCATCCAGACTCATCAATCAACATAGCACACAATTGTGTCGAATGATCTGCGTAGCGAGGAAATGTTTTAGAGATTTCAGGTGGAGCAGATAAGGACGAGGAATTTCCTCAAGATCACCGCTGCGTAATACATCTCTTGCTATCCTGTGGTATTTAAAACGAAATGTTTATATTTTCCAGGTTTTCAGAAGAGTAAAGATAAAAGAAAATAAGGAACTAATCTAAATCAACTAAAACCAGTAACTAAACCACATAATTAAAATAAAAGCACACACAAAGAATATTTATAATAATAAATAAATAAAGAATATTTTTAATAAACTAACCTATAATAATAATTAGCTATAAAATCATCTATCAAGCCTTGTGGAAAAGTGAGGAGAGGAAAAGTGAGAGCTGGAATTGTTACACGTGTTCTGGCAGTGATAGTGTCAGTGTCCGCCGGCCGGTGTGGCCTTGCGGTTCTAGGTGCTTCAGTCTGGAACCGCATGACAGCTACGGTCGCAGGTTCGAATCCTGCCTCAGGCATGAATGTGTGTGATGTACTTAGGTTAGTTAGGTTTAAGTAGTTCTAAGTTCTAGGGGACTGATGACCACAGATATTAAGTCCCATAGTGCTCAGAGCCATTTGAACCATTTTTGTCAGCGTCCAGATGCCCTTCCTGGTGCCAAAGTTTTGTTCATACTGATTACATTCAATTGGTGTGAAGTAACATCAGCTCGTTCGTAAGTATTCAACATAGATTCCTCTTCCATCTTGAGCGTTAACTTAAACATAAAAAAGGAGTGCAGTGCAGGTAATCCTAAGGCCCGTCCACACGCAACGACCTGCCTGCGAAAATGTCTGCGCACATCACATCTGCGCAGACAGATCGTTGCGTGTGGACAGAAGATTTGCACCAACCTGAGGTGTATGCAAACCTGCAAGTTGGAGTTGGAGGTTTGAGCGAAACCTCTCAAATCTGTGGGTTCAAACCACATCTGCGCAGACAAGTTGGAGCGTGTGGACAGGAGATCGCCACAAATCTGGCGCGAAACAGCTGTTTGCTCAGTCTAGTGTTTGTATTTGTGCGCACAGGGCATTAAAATGGCTGATAACTCGTCAATGTTCTCGAGAGTTTGTTAGTGAATTCATTGAAATATATAGAAACCACCCATGTTTGTAGAAGATTAAAAGTAAAGAATATAGTGACCGAGACAAAAAGACAGCACCATACAATGCTCTAATTGAAAAATTGCGGGCAGTTGACGCCTCGGTAAACAGAGAAACAGTAATAAAAAAAAAATTCGTTGCGAACTGTTTACTGAAAAGAGTTATCCAAAGTTCAGAAATCTAGAAGATCTGGTGTATACCAGCCAACGTTATGGTATTTTGATCTGCTTGGCTTTCTTAAGGTTCGCCCTGCAAATCTCGCAGTAAATTTACGTGAGAAAACTGCTTTCGCCTTAGCAGCCACTGTCTACACCATTTTGACCGCTTTCTCTGTTTCCTGCGGTTGGTCTGAATGTTTTTGCAACACAAGTTGCGAACACAGACCACAACAGAACTTCATCCATTTCTATATTTCAAAATAACTGAATTAATTTTTTGACGTTTACGGGGAGCGTAGTCGCTTGCCACTGATTTCTTTTCTACACCGACAGATGGCGGGCGAGTAGTAGATTGGGGTTTGTGTCGTGTGAACACACCACATTTGCAGCTATCTTTTGAATGTACAGACATCTGCGCCGATGTCTGCGCAGACAGGTCGTTGCGTGTGGACCGGGCTTAAGGTCTGCTTAGACTAAAATAGTTATTCAGACTGATAAACTCTCTTATCAGAAGTAAAGTATAGAAGTAAAGGCCGCACGAACCTCAACGAAAAGAAAACTACATTTACTGAGGGAGACAAATATAATAGACTGGTGGTAATCGATGATAAGTCGTCATTTATTTGTGAAGTCTGAAACGTTCTTTTCGTCCGTGCCTCGAAACTGCCGCTGCCGGAATCTACTCTTAGCGACTTGTGGCGCCCGAGATTTAGTCGGATTCGGCAGGCCAGATTTAATTCTCTGCACCACCGGACTCTCTGTAATACTCTGTGTCATCCCACACTGTTTGTCTGAGATAGCAGCCTCTGGAATAGGGAATTACCGTCCCATGCGTAGGCTGCCGGTAACACAGCACAGACGGCAGCGTTTGGAGTGGTACTGTGACCGGGAAGCGTGAACTGCTGATGAATGGCGTCGCAATGTTTTCAGCAATGAATCGTGGTTCTGCACTATTCCGGGTGACAAACATTGGCGAGTTTGTCGCCGACCTGGGGAGAGGTCCCGTTCGTTCAAAGATTTGGAGAGGCAGAGCGGTATTTCTCCTCGCGTCATTTTACGAGGAGCCATCGTGCATGAATCCAGGTCACGTCTGGCAGTGATTGGGGGAACTTGTAACACCAATATCGATTAAAAGTAGGTGTATACTATGTAAATGTGTATCTGTGATTATGAAATGTTTGTTCTTTGTTAGTTAAGGTCATTGATTTGTGACAAGAAATTAAAAGTTTGCGATGTATATAATAATGAAATTATATAATATATGTGTGTTCATAAAGAAAAAATTGTATATTGGAAACTGGTTTATGCCTAGGGAACTTGTATTGTGAGAGGTAAAAGCGGTAGGGAAGCCCCTCCGCAACGGAAGTGGCTTGGCGCGAGGTAAAAGGTGGTTTTGGCGGTCGAGCTAGGCGGCTACTTGGAGGGGACGGTAGCAGTCAGTGGCTAGCCATTGCACGGTAAACATCGAGGATGCCAAGGGAAGCATTTTGAAGCCGTTTTGGATGGAAAATAGCCTCGGATGTGGATTTGGCTGTTGAATAATACTCTCGGCAATATGGAATGGCTCTGATACGATAAAAATGCGTCGCCAAGAAGAAATTGCAAAGAGCATTCACCATCAAGAGCCGTGAGTACAGTTATCCGCCACGTCGCTTGCCACCACTACTTCGCCACTGCTCTATCAACTTTAGGCACACAGATATGTACGAGCGCTATTCAGAAAGTAAGGAACGAAAATAAATGGTTCAAATGGCTCTGAGCACTATGGGCATTAACATCTATGGTCATCAGTCCCCTAGAACTTAGAACTACTTAAACCTAACTAACCTAAGGACATCACACACATCCATGCCCGAGGCAGGATTCGAACCTGCGACCGTAGCAGTCGCGCGGTTCCGGACTGAGCGCCTAGAACCGCTAGACCACCGCGGCCGGCTAAGTAAGGAACGTTCCCGCCTGACGCCGCTAGGCGTGCGCCGATCGCGTGTATTTTAGTATGTGCGTGATCGGCAGCTCAATCATCCGTGTCAGCGGGAACGTCTCTGTGCGTCTGGTTTTTTCGATATCCAAATTTGAAATGTGCGCTGCAATCGAAAATCCCGCCAGCTGCGAGGTGCGGTCTGTGATACGGTTTTTGTTGGCAGAAAACCTAAAACCTATAGAAATTTGTCGTGAACTGTGTGAAGTGAACGAAAATAACGTAATGAGTGAATGTTCCGTCCGGAAATGGTGCATTCGGTTAAAAATGGCCGAACCAACGTACATGATGAAGAGAAGAGTGGACGCCCGATCATTGTGACTGACGATTTTGTCGCTAAAGTTGAAACAATTCGTGAAAACCGTCGCTTCACAATAACGGAACTTTCGCTTTCTTTTCCACAAGCTTCATGGACTTTGTTGTTTGAAATTGTCACTCAAAATCTAGGCTAGCACAAATTTTGTTTTTGCTCGACAAGCCCAACCTCACACGGCAAACTGCGCTAAAGAACTCCTTAATTCATTCAAATGGAAAATTTTCCCTCATCTGCCCTACAGCCCTGATCTTGCACCAAGCGACTTCCACCTGTTTTCCGAGATGAAGAACTGGTTTGCGGTGCAGCGCTTTGATGACAACGCGGAACTCCAGGCGGGCGTGACTCACTGGCTGAAGTCTCAGGCGGCAGAATTTTACGACGAAGTTCTTTCAGAGCTTGTCCACCGCTATGATAAGTGCCTCAATGTGTTTGGTGGCTATGTGGAAAAGTATGTCAGTCGCTCTTTCGGATGTAGCCTATATAATAAAATGTATTTCTTGTACTTAGTTTTTTTTAATGCCATAACGTTCCCTACTTTCTGAATAGCCCTCGTAATGTAGCACGGAGCAGTAAATTTGTGTGAGTGTTTCCAATAATAATCCAAGTCCTGAAAACCCATGTTTTGAACCCTAACTTTATCCTAATCATGAACCGAAGCAGGATCCCCTCCTGAATGTGCAGAAAATCCAGTATCGTCTTTCTAACTAACTAGTGATTTGTTTCTGTGTATTAAATGTGCAAAAATTGAGTGCCAGAGAGTGTAAATGTTACTGTCTGAAATATCTGCTTCACAGGCGATGAAAATCGCACTTAAACTTATTTGAAATGTAGTTTAGTCTTTATTGATATCATGAACTATTATTTTTTGAGGTTAATCGATCTCAGTGTTGAGTAAATTGCTTTAAAGGATGAAAACATAAATTATTCTAAATGGGGCTAAGCATTAATTTTGGTTGAATTGAACTTTGCTCCTGAAATAATCATAGAATTGCCTTTTGAGACAGCATCGCTTTATGGGTCCCCACCATATTCTTTTCATATTAGAAAGATATTTGGAATATAATCACTACTAAAGAAATCTGATACGTTTCTGTAAATGGGAGTATAAAAAGTGTGTATGTAGTATTATTTAATTTAATTTGTGGTATTTATGTGTAAGTTAAGTTAGAAATCTTAACATGCCCAACTTTAGTTCAGTATTGCCTGCAGTAACATCTCAGTACGGAATCAAGTGATGATAGTAACTGTAATTGTTATTATTATGAGTGGGATGCAATCTTGCTTTCTATGACTACTGGTTGGTGCATTAATGGTAACTACTGCTACCCACAACTTAAAATGCCCCGTATTTGTGTGCATCAAATGTGCTATTCAAAGGGAATCTTAATGAAAGTCACTTCAACAACTCATATTCAATTTTCTTAAACATAATATTTCAAATTAATATGCTTAATTAGGCTGGCGACCGTTTATTCTTTCATTTGTACGAACTTTTCTACTTTCATTAACCCAAAGTAAAGCCTGTTTAGTTTTCTATTAATGGATACATATACAAAATTACTGTCCGACACCCTTTATCCATTACACAAACACTCGGTCAAAATAGAAAAATCCTCTCAGAGGGTAAACTAGTTTGTGTCATAGCAAACGAGTAGCTAGTGTTATAAACTCTCAGGGCACAACGGCACATCACAGATATCCTACATGCTCAGATGTTACCTCCCATGCAACAGGACAATGCCTGTCTATAGATGCAATGAGTTCCTATGAATTGTCTGGGCATCAACTCTTTCCCTGTGCCAGTATACGGGATATCAAGAACCAGTGACAACAGTAATTGTCAATATCAATGACATTATTAAACAGCCGCGTAACTAAGCTATTATTTTATTTTGTTTTGATTACAGCCAGTCCCGGCATTCCACTATGCCATCTTCAGACCACATACGCATCCCTCAAAATTAACGATAATGCCATACAGTGCCATTCCTGGGTTTGTTGAATTCAAACCGTTACACAAGTGCTTCATTCGAACTCTTGTTTGCTACCAAGTCTTCGAACGAAGCACTTGTGTAACTGTTTGAATTTAAAAAATCCAGGACGTATGGCACTGTATGGCATTTTTTGTTTATTTTGAGAGATGCATACGGGGCCTGAAGATGGCATAGTGGAATGCCGAAACTGGTTGTCGTCAAAATAAAATAAAATAACATCTTAGTTACATGGCTGTTGGAAAATTTAATTGATACTGACAGTTACTTAACCAGCTAATATCCTCTGTTCATGATGGACCAGCAGAAAGTGACAACAGTTGTAGACCAGCTTTATGGCACCCTTTCCACCAGAATCACGGCACGCAACGTCATATCCATAAGTGGGCTCAAGGTGCCGTGCTCTTTTTAAGTATGACTCGATACTGAAAACACACCTCACGTACCTTCAGCCCATGAAGTTTCATTTCCCTTCCGGGTGCTTCAGCTTTTTGTCATGCAGTGCATTTTTCCAACTTAAGTACAAAACATTCTAGATCGCTATTGCACATTTATCACAAGGTGACAAGATTCGATCATGAAATGGTCAGCATCAGACCTTAAAAACCATACTGATGGACAATGGCTGTACATGGAGCAGGAACCGTTGAATGAGGATAATCAACTGCTCAGCTGCTCTGTACTCAGTAATTGATAGTCGTCATTGAACGGCTCCGGCTCCATGTACATCCATTGTCCATCAGTTTTGGTTTTGAAGGTCTGAAGGTGATCATCTCATTATCGAAACCAATCACCTTTGTTATATAATTAATTTCAAATATACTATTTTGATCGCTGACTGTCTCCAGCGATGTTTCAAAAATAATTAGTGAATTTTCATTAACTTCATTAGACACCCATGTTAAAGGGTACATCTAATATAGAACATAACATTTAGAAGACATTAAAACTTAAATAATTAGAGGAAACATTTGTATCTATAAGCCGGCCGCGGTGGTTTCGCAGTTAAGGCGCTCAGTCCGGAACCGCGCGACTGCTACGGTCGCAGGTTCGAATCCTGCCTCGGGCATGGATGTGTGTGATGTCCTTAGGTTAGTTAGGTTTAAGTAGTTCTAAGTTCTAGGGGACTGATGACTACAGACGTTAAGTCTCATAGTGCTCAGAGCCATTTGAACCATTTGTATCTATAACAGAAAACAACCAACAATTTCTATTCGTTCATGAAGAGTAGAACACTAAAGATAAATTACAGGCATGTAGATTTAAATATACCACAAGCGAAATGCTATCAGCTAGGAGTGTGAAAGGAGGGGTGGATGGGAGTAGAAAAGACGAACGTAGTATAACGCAAAGAAGGTAGGTATGGGAAAAGAAAATGGCGTGACTCATTGAGAAACGAATACAGAAATAACAGTAACTGTGATAAAAATGGGAGCATTTTCTTTTCAATTTGACAGAGGAACATAGGGCATGTACGTTATGTTTTTGGAGGGAAAGTTATGAGATTGATAGAAGGAAGAGCTTGAATAATTTATAAAAATGCGACAGGACATCGAATTGTGCTGAAATTGAAGAGTGGTTTGTTCCAGATGCGGGAAACAGGCAACGGACAACAGAGAAGGAGCCTGCGACTGTTTTTGTTTTGTGGATGGGCGCAGCAAAGATAACAGATAAGGGATATCTTGTGTTACAGTTGTGACGGAATGACAGGTACTTGATCTCTTATGCGAGCTACTGGTGTGCAGCCGCACTGAGGAGCCGAGGAAGTAGCCGTATTGTGTGGTAGTCATGTAGGTTGCTTGGCAACAGGCATTCTAACTGCATGTAGGATCACATGGTCAAATATACAGATCTTAAAGATGTGACGCACATAAGGATCCGTGGGTAGTTATAGCCGTCGTTGGTTTACATCGTAATTGTGGAGATTCGATAGAACGAGTGATTGAAAAAGTTTACGTTTATCACACTGCGAAAATATGTTCCGAAATTTAAGGAGGGCATAGAAACAAGCAGAAGTCTCTTTGCATATGACGACGGTCTCTTCCGCTCACTTGAGATATTCATCCCAAGTTACAGCCGTATTATTCACTGTTTTCTCTTAGGGTACTGAGATACAGTCGAGATGAATAGGAGCCAACTGTTTATATTCTTCGGAACTAATTACTTTCTGATAGAATACTAAAATTACTTGGTGCTTTACAGCACCTAACTGAAGTTCAGGTTTTGCGCCTATCTGAACATTGAAGACATGTCGTTATCCATTTGGAAGATGGCAGTAAAGTTGTCTTCAGGTGTGACGCTTAGGTAAACTGACGGTCGTCAGAGTAGAATGATGCTACGGGGAAACAGAACTGACGAGAAGTCTTTCACATATAAGGATAACAGTACTGGTTTCTACAAAAATTAGGATAATAAATTAGAAGCTGCTTAAGAGGAACTTAGACAGATTGTGGAAGACAGCGCGTCGTTTGGGAGAGAACCTAGTGTTGATGACTTCGACTGACCGTGCGACATACCTATGTATCTACTCTGGAGACAGTTTCTCTCTTGCCTACGTTTAACAACATTTTGTTGTACCATGGGTAACGAATCTGAAAGCAATTTTACCTGTAGTTTCTAAAAATAACCCCAAAAAATTCTTGTCGTACGTAAAATCTATGAACGCTACAAATAATTCAATACCTTCTCTTGTTGACAGACGGGTAATGTAACGGATGATGATAAACAGAAGGCCTAAATTCTAAACCTAGCTTTCAAAAACTCGTTTACGGTAGAGGACTGCAGCACTATTGCCCCTTTCAATTATCGAACAAACGCAATGATGGCTGACATAGTGTTTAGTGTATCTGGGATTGTAAAACAGTTAAGATCCTTAGACGCCAGGAAGGCATCTGGCCCAGACGGTATCCCCGTAAGATTATATGTTGATTATGCTACAAATATAGCACCATTCTTATCCATCATCTATCGGAGATCATTGGAACAGCGGAAAGTTCCAGGGAACTGGAAGAAGGCCCAGGTCATAGCAATGTATGAAAAGGGTAGAAAATCGGATGAACATAATTACCGGCCAATTTCAGTGACATCGATTTGTTGTAGAATCATGGAGCATATTTTGTGTTGACATAATGGTCTTTCTAGTCTCTGAGAAGGTCATCTGGAGATACCAGCCCGGTTTTAGGAAACAGCGGTCTTGCGAGACACAGCTGGCCCTCTTTGTGCATGATATACAACAGGCTCTATATACCGGCTCCTACGTTGATGCCTTATTCTCGGCTTTCGAAAGGCGTTCGATTCAGTACCGCACTGTCGCTTGCTCCAAAAAGTGCGCGCTTACGGTCTATCCGATGATATATGCGGTTGGATAGAAAGTTTACTGACGGACAGATAGCAGTATGTCGTCCTGAATGGGGAGACTTCAACAGAAAGAAGCGTAACATCATGTGTGCTCCAGGGCAGCGTAATAGGTCCTCTGCTTTTTACGATTAACATAAACAATCTGATTGATGGTATTGACAGCGGCTTCAGACTGTTTGCTGATAATGCTGTAGTCTACAGGAAAGTAGTATCACACGAAAGTTGTGAACAAATCAATGAGGATTCGCAGAAAATAAATGCGTGGTGTAATGACTGGCAGTTATCTCTCAATATTAGTAAGTGTAACCTACGGCGTATAACAAGGTGAAAACCCCCATTAATGCACGAGTACAAAATAAATGCCCAGTCTTTGGAAGCGATAACATCCGTCAAGTATCTGGGTGTGACTATTCGAAATGATCTCAAATGGAACAATCAGATTACACAAGTAACGGTTAAGGCGAACTCTAGATTGCGGTTTACTGCTAGAGTCCTGAAGCGACGCAGTCCTTCAAAAAAGTAAATTGCTTACAATACGTAAGTTCGCCCAGTGTTAGAGTGTTGTTCGTCTGTATGGGACCCTTACCAGTTGGGTCTGATTCTAGAGATTGAGAAGGTCAAAAGAAGAGCACCAAGATTCGTGACTGGTGCATTTAGCCATCGCGAGAGCGTTACAAATCTCATAGAAAATTTGAAGTGGGACACACTTGCAGATAGATGACGCGCTTAACGGAAGAGGCAGCTCACTGAATCCCAAAATCCGATCTTCGCTGAGGATGTAGAGCTTATATTATTACCACCAACTTCCAAATCGCGCAGTGATCAGCATTCTAAGGTAAGGGAAATTAGAGCTCGTACTGAGGCGTTCAGACAATCGCTTTTCCCTCGCGCGATCCGCGAGTGGAACAGAAAAGGGGGGAAGGGGGGGGGGGTGGGGGTGGGAGGGAATATGACGACTTGGCGTGAACAGTGCCCTCCACCGCACACCACTTGGTGGCCAGCGAAGTATATATGCAGATGTAGATGGGTTTGATGATCAAAACAGTTTGAAACGTTTTTTAAGGTCGCAGTATAATGAATTTCGTTGGTCACCAAAGCAAATGATTTACTCAGCGCTTTAGTTATCACTCGGAGGAACTTAATATGTATGTGCATAATTGATGCAGGTGAAATATTTGAACTAATTGATCCAGAGGAATTTAACCTCATCCCCACTTATTTTGCGTTTAGTGGGAGACGTAACAGTAAAATGGTCTATGTATGGGCAACTGTCTGCCAGATATTTTGTTTAAGAAACTGAAAATAATTTTTTAGTGCCTATTATGGGTTAAGTTGAAAATTATTACTTTGTAGACGATACGCTGCAATAATTCCACGATACTGAAGGGAAATAAGAAATCACCACTCATTTAACTCGATCAGCAGCATTCAAAAATAAAGTATAACTTCGAAATCTGGAACCCACACTTACAAGACATGATTACATCTACATTCACATGCATACTCCGCAAGCCAGCGTATGCTGTGTGGCCGAGGGTACCTTGCACCACTACTAGTCATTTCCTTTCCTGTTCCACCAGCAAATAGAGACAGAGAACTGCATTATACCTACGAACGAACGCTAATTGCTGATATGCTCGTGAACCTTATGCGAAAATTTACGTTAGCAGAATTGTTCTGCAGTTAGCCTTAAACGCCTTTCGCAACAGTACAAGAAAATATATTTTTACTCCGTGGCACCTCGGCTATTGAAAGTTTCGATAGAAGGTGATGAGAAAAAATCACGTGATTAAAGTAACGAGACAATAGCTAAAGGGTACGCAGACTTACAGAAATTTAAGTAGACATGTTAATTAAAAAAACTGACTTAAAAAAAGTAACAATAAGTAACAAATCGCGAGGTGTTTTGCTTAAGACCTCATTGTATTATTTTATACAAGGGGACTGTTACAACATGGATTGAAACATGAAATGTAAGTGTTAATAAACTATTTCCAGCATCAGTAGTGTACGTGAGTGAGTGCGCCAGTTCTTCCATGTACTATATGAGAGAAACTGACAGCAATTTTGCAACACGTTAAAAGAAGTGTGTATGGTTTAACAGCACAATAGCACTCGGCGAGCATCTTCAGAACTGTGAAAACAGTGTCCATTCACCAGAACATGGAGCAGAGTACAAAGATTGAACTCTGTGCTACTGAACGTCGTGTGCTAAGTACACTGTGTTACTAGAAAAAGTGAGTCACACAAAAGGTGAGCAGGAAACGAAACGAAACTTCACATGTTGGCAGGCTATGTAATATTGTTGGAGCGTTTACGAAATCGGGTCAAATTTATGAATAGCCTGGAAATATGAACGTAGTTATTAGTATGACGTTGCACCCCCTCTGAGCTGAATATATGTTCTGAGTCTGTGGGGAAGGGTGTCGTGAAGCCGTTGCATCCTCTCCTGACACCCTCTGGCCCACAACTAATGTAACTATTCCATGGTACTGACACTGGGACGAGTTGTAGCCCGAGCTGATCCACGCATTCTGTTGGAGACAGGTCTGGCGACCTTACAGGAATACCTCAATATCATGTAGACAGTTCATAGAGAGTATTTCCCTGCTGAAAACTAGCACCACGATACGAGCAAGGCGAAGAGGTTACGCTGGCAGCTCTACGCAAATCAACAAATTGACATAAAAGCAATAACTGCTATAAAAATCTCATAACTTTTCAGAGAAACATCATTTTGTCATTTTATGCTAAGGGACAGTTACAATATAAGTTTATGTATTTGTATACGGTTTACATTAGTTAGTGTGATACGAAATACAGCTGTTTCAAAAAGTTATACTGTTTTTACGCTTAGTGCACTGAAAAGCGTCTTCATTCTGGTCAAATATGTCATCCACAAAGAAAGCTAAAACTCCCTTTTTTTTTTAAATCATCATCTTAGTGTCAGGCGTTCGTAATATAACGACCTACTGCCTTAACAATGTTTTAATGAAAAAAGCGATCTTTACTATTCCCGCTTGTTATATAAAATTCCTTTTGCGTTTTAAACGATGTTTTAATACCTGCAACCCTCAATGACTTGTTCTTAAAATACAGAGTTTCAAGACAACTCTTCAGGAAGGCCACTTCAAAATATTGGCAGAAATTTGTATTACAGTACATTGAATTTCACGTTAGACCTCTTTTCCCGTGTACGTCTTATGACTCCACATCTTTTATTTCATTTTTAATAATTCTTTCCTAGCAAAATTTTGTCTGAATATGTCACAAAGCTGTATGGTGCTACATTGTTTATTATCACTGGGTATGGTTCATTATCACTAGTAGTGAACCGTGAGCACATAGTGCTCTGACAATAGGGCAAACATTCTGTCTCGACCTGAACTCTGTCTATGAAAATGTTATCTGTCAGGGTCCTGCCATCTCGCTGTTCATGATTGGGAAAGCTCACAACTGAAACCAAATTTTGATAGCCAAATAACGTTCGGTAGCTCAACACTGAATCTATATTTTTCATGTATAGCTGAAAGTTTCTTTTCTGGGATCTGTAGACTTTTACAACTACAAGAAAAGTTTTTCTGCAGTAACATTTCGCAAGGACATCTGTCTAGGTTTTGGTCTACTCAACAACAGCTTGTTCCAATATCTTTTGATTTGGGTTCACGTCTGTAAATGTTCCTTTTTCTATGTTAAATCTAGTAGCAAATTATACCAGGTTATATCCACTTAAATTTAATTTCTCTATCCGCTTGGTTCCATAATGTTCAATTATGCACGAAACGTCTGTCTCTTCATAATTCATAAAGTCGTCTGCTTATATAGGTAGCCCACTCATGTGTCTTGTTTTGCAATCCACTAACGTTCTCATTAAAAAGAGAAAGAATAACTTTATTATTGTGTAAACTTTTAAATAAATTGTGGTTATATTCTGTTCTGTTTTTTGTCAAAACTACCTCTGTACCTGGCTCAAGTGTGCCTCTCCAACTCCAGTAGTGATTTTCCCTTATGTGCTTGCTTCCGTCCCCATGTGTACTTCATATTAGAAGCTCAGCAAATCTCACCTTGCCTTTCCTATTCAGGTGCGACCTACGGGTAGTCAATGACCATCTCCAATTTCCAGCAAAAAGAAGTAGGTGCTTATAAGTAATGTACAGCAACTCACGGAGATCCAGTGAGGGCTGTAATTATCGTATGACAGTGAATCTTGGTAGATATTCTAATGAGTTAAAGAGGAACTAATTTACGTTGAAAAAATTAGTTCCAATTTTGGCCACTAGGTGCAAATTTGGTCCTGTGAATGCGACAAAGACGTGTACAAATGTTACCATATATAATTGATTAGGAACGGAACGTGGGGAAAAACGTCAAAGAAATGTTTTTCAACGTAAATCAGTTCCGCATAAGCTCATTAGAATATCTACAAAGTTTCGCTGCCATCCGATAATTACAGCCCATACTGGACCTCCGTGAGTAGCTGCACCACCCTATAAAACAAATAAATGATACCTTTTTGCAGTGAGCAGCAACCCACTCAGCTCTTCATTTATGTGACTGACAGCTATATTTCTCGGAGCTGAAAATCTCCACAAAAGTGACACGCGTGTGTATGCGTGTTTGCACACGCGCACGCGTCTTTGTGTTGTAAGACGTCGTGGTCTCCTGACCTTCATTGCTTACATATTCCGTCCTCACAATCATATTCCGCACATCAAGACGCTTCATTCGAACCCAAACTCGATAAGATAAAGTCAATGTTGTATGAATTCATGTAAACGATATGCAAATAACTAATAAATCGCAAGTGTGCACCGTGGTTGAAATACTCGAGGCTGGCGCACACACACACACATTCAAGACACGACGGTCACAAAAGCTTTTAGTTAGAGAGAGGCAAACACCGCACGCCAGGACGCCGGTCCCTTCAGAGGTTTTCACAGGGAGCTCCCTTCAGAGGTTTTCACAGGGAGCTCTCTAGGTCGGCTGGCGGCCGCCCGTGGAGCGGACAGCGTGTGCCCGAGTGTAAGGGGGAACGACCCCGTGTTCGGCTTAAAAGCAAATTCCGCTACATTGTGTGTGAGCGCCCACCCTACGCATTCTTTACAAATATAGCACACAGTTTCAGAGATTTTCACAGGGAGACAGCAAACGCCAAACGCCGATGCTACAGATTTCTGGATTGGTCGCCTTAAACGAAACGTCAACCAGATAGAACGAGAGTTATCTTATTTGTCAGCAGCGAGCGGCGCAGACTGCAGCCACCGCAGCTTACGGTATTGTGCGTTACAGCTCTTGCGAGCCCCATATTTCCTCCACAAGAGGACACTTCACTGCATTTCACACGCGACAGCCTCGACCGTACCTAGCAACATTCTAACGGGTGATTATTCTCAGCCATTCTGCCAAGTCAATAACAATCTTAAATTTTGTATAGAAATTTCATTAGCGAATCCTATCCTTAAGAGGTAACTTCACATTCCGAAAAGAACCCGGAAATAACGTGTTCGATTCATAATTAAAAGTGCCATTGTGATTTTCTCAGAATTTTTGCAAGATAAATAATAATTTTCGTTAGTTTCATGTTTTTCTTACACTAACTACCACTACTCCAGTACCTAAATATCCCATTAATTACGTAAGAAATTTTGTGTATTTTGTGTCATTTCCTTACAGCGGACGACTCCAGAAAATATTTCAGGCATTTCTCTTTAGAACGTTAGGAGCGTATGTCTGACTTCTGTAGTAGTGTGGGGATGGAAATTGCATCTTGCAGGAGCCACAGGGAAAAGGGTACATCTCAGATTAATCCGTTGCGCAGAATAACAGAATAGCACCCACACGCTCACAGTGTGTGTGTGTGTGTCTGTGTTGTTACTTCTGTTTCCCGTTGTGGGGTGGCGCGCATGTTCATGCTTCCCTTCACTGGCGGCGCTGCTTTTCCTATTTGTCGCCGTGAAGCCGCGGTAGTATTCAAACGCCCTAAATTACTATTGCATTGATCTTATGGTTTGAAAGTGGCGTAAGTCCATTCTCAGATATCACATAAAATTATTTTACACTAAATTAATCACAAATTATGTAATGATCGTTTATTCAGAAAGCTCCCACGTTGAAGGGTAACACGAAATTGCATTCACAGCTGTTCGCTGCGCCCGGCTGACAGGTAATACATCACACAATAGTGCACTGTTGGTAGCGTG
This sequence comes from Schistocerca piceifrons, assembly GCF_021461385.2. Taxonomy (NCBI): domain Eukaryota; kingdom Metazoa; phylum Arthropoda; class Insecta; order Orthoptera; family Acrididae; genus Schistocerca; species Schistocerca piceifrons. The sequence goes on along the minus strand of NC_060139.1, from coordinate 618,111,878 downwards.
TGGAAAAATCGAACGTCAGCCTTCGGGAGTACATACTGCCGCTAATGTGTTAATACTATAGACTAAGTCGCTAGGAAGGCTGTTCTGTGCTCCTTCTACTATGAGTACCAGATATTTATCGTAAAGCTCTGTGCTCAAAGCCACTATGTTCTCTGTGACCTGGCTAAGTTTGGCACTGGGTTTCACGATTCTTGTGACCAGGGGTTCTACACCTAGCTTGTCCTATAGCATCTGACGTACACGCCTCCAATATCTGCTACCCAGCTGCAGGACTTTTTTCTTTCGACCTGTCCCTAATGTGATGCTTCCTATGAATCTGCTGCTTCCTACTTTGGTCTAAATCTAGCTGAGGCTCTTCTCTTCCTGTTTCAAACAAGAGATCAAATTGGTTGCTTATCTGAAATTCAACGAGATTGGTGAATTTTTCCCCTTCCAGTTTTTAGTTCTTACTTATTTTCAGTTCCCACCGACCCGTCGTACTCCCACCATAAAAGTCAAACTACCCCTGAAGGCACACATTCTTTTTCCCTGTTCCATGGTTTTCTTGTCTCACCTGCATAATCTTCAGTTTCATAGGAGAGCCTCAACTGGTACATTACTAGCCTCCCCAGTAAACTCACACCATTTAAAAACAAATTCTAATCCTCTGATATTTCTCCCTGACTGACTGACTTATGACAGCATTCATATTTATCAGACACAACGTTAATTTTATAACAACGGAGAAACAGTAACGTGTAATTAAACTGCTATCAAGAAAGAACTACTGAATACTCGACAAGAAGCAGTACTTTCCTACCGACGAGCTGCACAGGAAAGCTAGATGTCAGGTGGACTAAACGCGAAAATGTAAACATTATGCAACTGCTTAGGACAGTAAACATGAGATGAATGAAAAGTTACTAGCACAATATTTTTGTTATGATTATTAAACAGAAAGTATTATAAAACTCATGAAAAGTATTGCACCTTATCCAAAATAATACAAAGCATTCCGCAGCGCTAACAGCAACTGAAATTAGCACAGCAACGAGATTATTCTTTCAACAATGTCAGGACTGACTCCGTCTTGATGCAAATCACCTTGTTATTCGTTTACTTATTTATTTCCTAAACTAGTTTCGGCAACAAATATCACCATCATCAGTGGGTTTTTAAAATCTAAAACATGCAGAAAATAGCGTAGTTATACAAACACAGTAACACATTATTACATTTTTACTGTTCGTTTTTTGAAATATAGTTTTCTATGGATACTTTCATACTAACTTATTTGTTGTATGTTATGGCATGCTTTTAAGAATTATTTTCTCAGCATACATCATGACATCTGCAACTGAGTGAGGGCTGTTAGTAAACAAATACTAAAAGGTGAACTTAGTATGTCAGCTTTATACACTTGGGGTTGCGGTAGTGTTGTGGAATTCAGTTTTGGTGTGTGCTGGGCTGTTACTTAGTTATTCGTGTACTCACTTTCGTTGGACGGCATGTAGCTGATTCTATACACAGAAGTACAAAACTTTCTCACTTTGCTTATGATCAAGAACATTACACCATTTTGCTGTTCGCGTGTGTCGCGAGATGTGTATCGCATGTTGCGAGAAGGCTATGAAAACTGTAGCAGGAATTACGACGAATTCTGTCCCTTATTTATATCTCTTTGTGTGATGGCGAAATGTTTTTTTTTTCGTGTGTGTGCTTTCTGTTCTGTGACCTTGGTCTGTTCTCTCAGAGCGGTAAAGAGTGTGTTGTTGCAAAGTGTTGTGTTTTGGTTTATTACATTTCTCCCTTCCATTGTAGCCTGTTGTAAGTAGTGATTTTCTTCTATTGTTAGTTGTCGGTATAGACTGTTGTCGTGTTTCAGAATGTGTAGATCTTTTTCGATATTAGTGACGTTATTGTTTTCGTTCATTAGATGTTCTGCGAAAATTGAATGTGTACTGTCACTCATTAGAGCTCTTATGTACTCAGTGTATCTCGTTCGGAAGTTTCTGCTTGTTTGTCCTATGTATTAAGCCTGAAGGAGTTGCATGTGAGTTGATATATTCCAGCGTTGCTGAATTTGTCAGAGGTTTTTCTGACTGGTCTTAGCCTTTTCTGAACTGTTTTGTTTCTTCTGAATGTTATTGGGATCCATTTCTTTCTCTAGATGATTCACATTCTATGTGATGTTTTGTTATTGTATGTTAGTGTGTACCATCTGTCTCTTTTTCCTGATGTGGTGTGGTCTGCTGTGTTGTCTGTGTCTACTGCCTCTGGGTTTTCAGATTCTTTGATTGTGCTCTTGAGTGGCTGGCCGCTATTTTTATGTTTCATTTTTACCTTGTTGTTGAGTTTATTTATGATGTCTGTTTCGTAATCGTTTTCAACGGCAATTTGTTTGATTATATTTAGTTACTGTGTGTAGTTTTCTGGTATCGCGTTCTCTATATGGTCCAAGAAAATGTTGGCTAACATTCCACTAACGGGGGACCCCATGGGTAGCCCCTCCTGCTGCAAATAGAAATTGTTGTTGAAAGTGAAGTAGTTTTGTTCTGTGATTAGCCTAAGAATGGATGAGATTTCATTTATTTGTATGTCTGGGAATTTCTTGCAATTTAGCTGCTGTTCTTTATAGTTACTTCTGAGGGTATGTTTGTGTACATGAATGTAATGTCCATTCTAACGCACGGCTTTCCGGATTGGGAAGGAGCGCCTGGTCCCCGGCACGAATCCGCCCGGCAGACTTGTGCCGAGGTCCGGTGAGCTGACCAGTTTGTGGATGGTTTTTAGGCGCTTTTCCATCTGCCTCGGCGAATGCGGGCTAGTTCCCCTTATTCCGTCTCAGCTACACTATGTCGGCGATGGCTGCGCAAACAAGTTCTCTACGTACTCGTACACCACCATTACTCTACTACGCAAACATAGGGGTTACACTCGTCTGGTGTGAGACGTTTCCTGGTGGGTCCATCGGGGGCCGGCGAACCGCACAATAACGCTGAAAGAGTGGTTCGGTTTGGGGCGGCGGAGGGGTGAATCGGACTGCGGTAGTCGTCGTGGGGTTGTGGACCACTGCCTCTGCTACGGGGATGGAGCCTCTCCGTCGTTTCTAGGCCCCCGGTTAACATACAATACAATACATACAGTGTCAAAAGATATACGTTTTGCTGTTTGGGGGATGCTCCCATTCTTAGTTTTTTCTATTATGTCTGCTGTGTTTTTGAGGCTTCTGTTATTTGCGTATGTGTATGTTTCCTGTAGGAATGTGTCTCCCTAGTAAGTAAGATGGGGCTTCCCTGAAGTCCACCACTGGCCTGACTGGGATGAGAAGTTTGTGGACCTTTGGCAGGCTCGTTAAGAGTGGAACTTGAGGGTTCTGTGTCAAGGTGTGTGTGATGTTTTTTAAGAGAGTTTTTATGTTTCTGTTCCTTATTTATATATAACGACGGTGAGGTCACTGATGGCAGTGCCGCTAAAGCAGATTTATTAAACACGGTTTTCCGAAACTCCTTCACCAGAGCAGACGAAATAAATATTCCTGAATTCAAATCAAGAACATCTGCCAAGATACTCGTTGTCGCAAAGCAGCTTAAATCAGTTAATAAAGGCAAGACTTTGGGTCCATATTGTATACCAATTAGGTTTCTCTCAGAGTATGCTGATACAATAGCGCCATATTTAGCAATTATATACAACCGTTCGCTCACAGAAAGATCATTACCGAAAGACTGGAAAATTGCTCAAGTTACACCAATAGCCAAAAATAGAAATAGGAGTAATCCGTTGAATTACAGGCCCATATCACAAGCGTCGATTTGCAGTAGGGTTTTGGAAAATATGCTGTAATAGAACATTATGAAGTATCTCGAAGAAAACAATTTATTGTCACACAGTCAGCACGGATTCAGAAAATATTGTTCTTGCGAAACACAACTAGCTCTTTATGCTCATGAAGTAATGAGTACTATCGACAGAGGATGTCAGATTGATTCCATATTTTTAGATTTCCAGAAAGCTTTCTACACCGTTCCTCACAAGCGGCTTCTAATCAAACTGCGTGCCTATGGAATATCGCCTGAGTTGTTCGACTAGATTCGTGATTTCCTGTCAGAAAGGTCACAGTTCTTAGTAATAGACGGAAAGTCATCGAGTAAAACAGAAGTAATATCCGGCGTTCCTCGAGGAAGTGTTACAGGCCCTCTATTGTTCCTGATCTATATTAACGACAAAGGAGACAATCTGAGTAGCCCTATTGCATTGTTTGCTGATGATGTTGTCATTTATCGTCTTGTAAAGTCATCAGACAACCAAAACGAATTGCAAAATGATTTAGATAAGATATCTGTATGGCGCAAAAAGTGGCAATTGACCCTGAATAAGAAAAATGTGGAGTTATTCACATGAGTATAAAAGAAATCAGCTAAATTTCGCTTACGCGTTAAGTCACAGAAATCTGAACGCTGTAAATTCAACTAAATGCTTAGGGATTATAATTACAAATAACTTAAATTGGAACGATCACATAGATAGTGTTGTGGGTAGAGCAAACCAAAGACTGCGATTCATTGGCAGAACACTTAGAGGATGCAACAGGTCTACTAAAGAGACTGCTTACACCACGCTTGTCCGCCCTATTCTGGAGTATTGCTGTGCGGTGTGGGATCCGTATCAGGTGGGACTGACGGATGACATCGAAAAAGTGCAAAGAAGGGCGGATCGCTTTGTGTTATCACGAAGTAGGAGAGATAGTGCCACAGACATGATACGTGAATTGGAGTGGCAGTCATTAAAACAAAGGCGTTTTTCGTTGCGAAGCGATCCTCTCATGAAAATTCAATCAGCAGTTTTCTCCTCCTATTGCGGAAGCATTCTGTTGGCACCCAAAAACATAGGGATAAATGATCATCACGATAAAATGAGGGATATCAGGGCTCGCAAAGAACAATTTAAGTCCTGATTTTTCCTGAGCGCCGTTCTAGAATGGAACGGTAGAGAGACTGCTTGAAGGTGGTTCATTGAACCCTCTGCCAGGCACTTTATTGTGAATAGCAGAGTAATCACGTAGACGTAGATGTATATCTCTGTATGTGATGGGGAAGTGGTTCTTTTGCGTGTGTGCACTTTCTGTTCTGTGTCCTTGGTCAGTTTTCTCTTTACTGAGCACTGTACGGTAGTTAAAATTATTCCTGTGAATTAGTCTTGTCTCCTTACAATTTATATGGCTTAGTCCACAATACATCCGAAGTGAATGGTTTTTCATAACAGAATTATTAAATTCGACGGTATAACTTCAGTATCCGTTCTCAGGATATCCTTCTCCCGTAACCAACAGATTGTTACTCGTCGTGTGTGCATAAATTAAAGAAAAATTCAGTCAATTAAGCCAAAACTGTAAAATAAAGTAATGTCGCGTAATGAAAATGCACTATGGTCATGAGGTGAAATTCGCTCCCTCTTGACATTATTTTTTTTTTAGGGTGTGCGGGAAATGGACAGTGGCTTTCCCAGGATTTCTTAACTTCGATGTCGTTCACAAGCGATGATGCCGATCGCTCGGCATTTCACTACCCCGATTTGGGTAACCATGTACAGCCACATAAAACAGGTTTACCCTGTGACAGAACAACAGTCGTTAATATAGCTTACGGATTCGATGTATATCTGACTTCTCTTCCTGTCTCGCTAAACCCTGCTCTGTCCTTTATACCGCTTATAGAAATCCATATTACTGCTATTTCTCTTCCATATTTATACGTCAATCTTTTTTCAAAATAATGAAAGCCTCCATTGACGCCTAAAGATGCTAAGGCGTGTGTTGCACATAAACACTTACAACACTGTGCTACCTTATAATAAGAGAATCCTCTGTTATCAAATGTGCGATAATGCAAATAGTAGTAGGTATAAGAATTCTGAATATACGACACTAAACACCGGCACATTGGAACATTTAGTAACACGACGTTTTCACATACGCGGGAGATTTTAATGAAAATTACATGCCTTTAACTTTGTCTGACATTTAATCCCTCAGAAGGGCTTAGTTGTTACAGTTTGTAACATTGCTGACCTTTCGAAATTTATCACTGTCGGTTTTAATTTTTAGTATTTCCATATTGTGACTGAAACACTGATCTCCTGACATTTTGAAAATGTTAACCATAAGCCGCAGTTTTTGTCTGCCAGCAGTAATACCGCGTACACCTCGAATGTTCTGCACAAATATTCTTACACAACTACACAAAAGATATGCATGATAAACAATTCAACTTTTCACATGGCTGACGGATAATTTTCAAATGACAATGCTGGGTGGAAAAGCAACATGAGACATATCAATCAGTCGTGTTCGTCTTGCGCTTCAGTTAGATAGTGTTTTGTTATCACTGAAAATTTTACCTAGGAATGCTGAGATATAGCAGGCAGGACTTGACATTCAAAGCGACGACATCGAATGCGGTAACCAGGTCGCTAACGCCTGCTAACCGGTAGCCCCGTGGTCTCTCAGGGGAGATCTTAGTGCTTCGTCTTTAGTGACGTCACTGTTGACGAGAGGCTGAACACTATCTTCCCTTCCGTCTTTCATTTCCTTTATAGGAAGACTTACCAAAAATATCTGCTCTTTCTCTCTCTCTCTCTCTCCCTCCCTCCCTCTCTCTCTCTCTCTCTCTCTCTCTCTCTCTCTCTCTCTCTATCTCTCTCTCTCTCTCTCTCTCTCACACACACACACACACACACACACACACACACACACACACACACAAATGCAGAGAGAGAGAGAGAGAGAGAGAGAGGGAGCGAGAGAGAGAGAGAGAGAGAGAGAGAGAGAGAGAGAGCTGCATTTTATCTGTACTATTAGGTGCTAAAGCGGAGTGACGCTGTACAAACTCACAGAAAAGTGTAATTGTCTTATAATATTGAAGGTGAAGTAGTGAGTCACAGCGGCCGGCGGTCAGTCAGGTGAAGCTTGTCCATTCGAATGTGGGGTAGTCATTGGATGTCACCTGAGCAATACATACATCGTGGTGGCTCAAAATAGATGAGCAGCTCCTCATAAGCCAAACATTTCTATAGTCAACGCTAAGCGACGTATGTCGCAGTGGAAAGGGCAACGCCACTAGACAGTGGGACTGAAAACTAGTCATTTGGAGCGATGAATTATGCTATACTCTGTGACAAACCGATGGAAGGGTTTGGATTTAACAAATGCCTAGAGAACATCATGTGTAATGCCAACAGCGTAATATGGAGGTGCTGGTCTTAGAGTTTGTAGAAGTTTTCCATGGTTAGGTTGTGACCTCATTTATAATTGGATATCTAAGATGGCTTGGTGTGGGTGGTGGTTCTCTACCAGCGATGGCAACGAAGGCAGTTAATAGATACAAGAAACTTCTGTCAGTCTGTTTTGCTCCTAGTGTTGATTCCAAGAGAGTGTGGCAAATACACCGACATTGCATCACCCAGTGTGTTCACCTCCCAACCCACCTTGTCAGTTGTAGTGCAGACCGTACAATGCTGTTCGTGCTTGATGTGCCAAGGGACGTCTCGCACTGCCTGGCCTGTAGCTAGATGGCTCTGCATCAGTGGCTGTCACCGCGAATGTGGCAGACTGTGCCCTGGTTCCAATGACATAAGGTGAAGCAGTCATCCATGGAATCTTGGCATGTCATGTATGATAGCAGCTGGTCCACAGTATCAAAGCCCCGTGAAGGCAGCAGAGTGTTGAGCTGCTCAGGTACCTGGGTGGTATGGCGAGAGACAGAGGTTCGAGGTCTGGCAACGATGGTGATGGCAGCATCGTCTGTATGGCGCTGCGCAGCAAGGGGTGGACATCATACTACTGCCCAGCTATTCGACCAAGTTGGGCTGGCCATGGAGGTTTAAATGTAGCTTCTTCTGGCTGACTACGTGGAAGTGAACATACTTCTATGTCACTAGGAAACATTTCGAACAAGGGCCAGTGACTTAGCCTTGACTTTTGCTACACCATGGTGGGTGGAACTCCGGAAGCACCCTGCTCCTCGTGGGTGCTGCATCGGCAGGTCAGCGACTGCAATCACATTTGGATGTCTCAGATTCGGTACTTGGCTGTGACTGTGGCTCGTTCTGTTACACTTCCTTCCACCTAAGAAAATCTGGGCTCATGGATTCCTGTTGTACGCTGGTTGTGATACATTTATAAATATTTAAACTTCGTGATCTATACTTCACTCACAGCCTCAATTGTATCAATGCTATTTAGAGTTATTTCTTGTTTCACTAGCATTTGCCCCACACACCGAGGTTTTGGTTCACCATTGTTTCTCCACAGATTTGTAGCCATTTTGTGCAGCTAACATCTAATTTCGGGAGGTAACCAGAGTCAGGTCTGAGATGTTATTCAGGTAGGTCAGGTCTTTAGTGGGTAGACCTCGAAGGGTAGGTCAGATAGGTAAATTAATGTCTGTGTAAAATTTAGGGTGCTGGGTCCAGAGATGGTGGTGGGTAATTGCTTGATTGGGCCATAAATATAGCATTGGGTGCCATTGATCAATAACCCTTGTTCCTTAGCTCTACGCACTGTTCGTCATTGTAATGTCAGTAGTTGTAACAAGTAAAAATGATGACCACTGGGTTAGTCATGGAGAATAACCAATGCAATCCTATTCTTTGGAAAAATTCCATTTTATTTGTGATTCTTTCTATAGGACATTCCATCGTAGATTTAAGAGTCTGGAATAGGGCCAATTCACACGTTTTTGTGATGGTATGTATCTGTTGTGTAGGGCAGATGTGACTGTCACATTTGGCAGTGGAGTAATTCTTGCATGGAGATCAGGGCATGAGACTTCCTGTCCAGTACTACCCTCCCTTCTTCATGAATAAACTGACCTAGAAAAAAAGGCACACATACATACACATTTGCACTTAGTGACAATCTCTTTACTGGTCAAGCCTGCTCAGAATAGACTACTTTAACATCCGCCAAACATACAGTCTTCACATAAGAATTAGAATATCATACCATGTAGCACTCGCATTTTCTTGCCAGCCTAAGTACTAAGGTTCTACTATCATTAATGACATTACAAATAAAAGTTTTACCCAAAAGTTCCTTGAACTAGCTCACAAACAAAATGTTTCCTCTACGCTCACTTGAGAGCCTCTTTCATAAAAACAACACCCTCTCTGATTTGGCACTTCTTAAACATAAACATATCGTACATACAGACATAACCCCAGCAAGTAAACATATAAAATTCTTGCAATAAGGCATACGAGTGGTTACATAGATGAACTCTGATTATCTTGTCTAATCTTACCCTCTCCTTTCCTTTCTTCCAGGCACTCCCAAGCCCCATTCAAGAGCTGCTTTCAGAAAAAGAGGCTGTGCGTATGGGATTTCTTCAAATGGCCCAACATGGATTATATGCACGACCACGGTGCGTGTTGGGAATTGTTAATTAATATTGGCAGGCGATTTCAATTCTATTATTTGATCGGGTTCTTGGCAACAAGTAAAAAAGTTTTTAGTCTTACCATTCAGCACATAGGAGTTTCAAACTATTTTATATTCCGGGTAACTGCAGCTGCTGAAAGGCATGATATTATGGAGAACTCCGCTCACAGATGGCAAAATTGTTGTTTATAAAAACATGATCGGTTTCGCGGCTTTAAGCCGACTCATCAGGTGAACAATGTTAAAAGGTCATAGCCATAACCATGGCTCCTATTCAGAAGTTATTATTCAGAACATATCGTCAATATTATTGCGAGCGAAACGTGAAGTGCCCTATTCTGCCTGCTTCAGTATGGCAGCAGGGAAGCTCAGTGCAGGGGAAGGCAAGAGCGGCTCGCACAAACGACAAATGACTTAAGTTATCAGTGCTGACAGGCACAACTCAACTCATATCAATTTCTTGTATGCAGGACAAAATACTTCACCTAATATAAATCGAATATGGATTGAAAAAAAAATTGATTACCTCATAGAATTAAAATATTAATTTTAATAGGTAATTAAAAGAAAACTTAATCCGTGTACAGTCCGCTGCTTTTCTTTAAACGTGATGAGTTGTTGAGTACTACAAAAAATCACCATTATCCTCCTATTATTTCTAATTTTTTGAAACGGTGCGGAAAAATCACGTTGTAATCGACATCATAACATTATACCACCATTTGGGCATTACGAATAGTCAGTGCTGTTGCAGTTGCGGTAGTGTGGTAGGCTGTTTTGCTGCAGCTCTCCATGCTGCTCTATCCTGTGCAAGGCTCTTCATCTCTGAATAACTACTGCAACGTACATCCCTCTGAGTCTGCTTACTGTATTCATCTCTTGATCTCTTTCTTCGATTTTTACCTCCCCCCTCCTCTCACCCTAAATTTGTGATCCTTTGATGTCTCAGAATGTGCCTACCAACCGATCTCTCCCTCTAGTCAGGTTGTGTCGCAAATTTATTTTCTCCTCAATTCCGTTCAGTACCTCCTCATTAGGTATGTGATCCACCCATCTTGTATTCAGCATTCTTCCGTGCCACCACATTTCAAATACTTCTATTCTCTTTTTGTCTAAACTGTTTATTGTCCATGTTTCACTTCCATACATGGCTATACTCTATACAGCCACTTTCAGAAAAGAGTTCCTAACACGTAAATCTATATTCGATGTTAACACATTTCTGTTTTTAGAAATGCTTTTCTTGGAATTGCCAGTCTATATTTCATATCCTCTCTACTTCGGGCATCATCGGTTATTTAACCGACTACAAGCAAAACTCATCTATCACGTTAAATGTGTCTCATTTCCTGATCTAATTCCTTCAGCATCACTTCATTTAATTCTTCTACATTCCATTATTCTTGTTTTGCTTCTGTTGTCAAGATACTGTTCAATCCGTTCAACTGCTCTTCCAAGTCCTTTGCTGTGTCTGACAGAATTACAATGTCATTGGTAAACCTCAAAGTTTTTATTTTGTTTGCCCGGACTTAAATTGTTTCTCCAAAATTTTCTTTGGCTTACTTTACTGCTTGCTCAATGTACAGATTGAACAACATTGGGGACATGCTACTCCCTTCTCAATCACTGCTTCCTCTTCATGCCACTAGATTCTTATAATTGCCCTCTGGTTTCTATACAAATTGTAAATAACCTTTCGCTCCCCGTATTCTACTACTGCTTTCTTCAGAATTTCAGAGAGAGTACTCCATTTAACATTGTCGATCGCTTTCTCTCAGCCTACAAGTCTATAATCGTAGGTTTGCCTTTCCTTCACCTATCTTCTTAGGTCAGTATCGCCTCGCGTGTTCCTCCATTTCTCTGGAATGCAAACTGATCTTCCCAGAAGTTGGCTTCTACCAGTTTGCCACTCTTCTGTAAGGAGTTCTTGATAGTATTTTGCAACCATGACTTATTAATCCGATAATTCGGAAATATTCACACCTGTCAGCGCCCGATTTCTTTGGAACTGGAATTACTGCATTCTTCTTGAAGTCTGAGGGTATTTCACCAGTCTTACATATCTTCAATTCCAGATGGAAAAGCGCTGTCGATGTTAGCTCCCCAAGGCTATCAGTAGGTCTGACGGAATGTCATCTACTTCCGGGGTCCTGTTTCGACTTAGGTGTTTCAGTGCTCAGTCAAATTCTTCTGGCAATATCATATCTCCTAAGTTCTCTTCATCTACGTCCTCTTCCATTTCTTTAATACTGCCTTCAAGTACATCTCACTTTTATAGACTCTCTATGTATTCCTACCACCTTTCGGCTTTTCCTTCTTTGCTTAGGACTGGTTTTCCGTCTGGGCTCTTGATATTCTCTTTTCACCAAAGGCCTCTTTAATTTTCATATGTGCATGATCTATTTGTCCCCCAATGATATATGCTTCTAAATTCTTACATTTGTCCTCAAGCCATTCCTGCTTAGTCACTACGCACTTCCTGCCAATCTCATTTTTAGACATTTGTATCCCCTTCCGCCTGCTTAATTTTCTTTTCCTTTTCTTCTTTCATCAGTTAAACTCAGCATTTCTTGTTATCCATGGATTTCCACTAGGCCTTGTCTTTTTACCTATGTGGTTCTCTGGTGCCTGATTCATCTGTTAAAGCTACCCATTCGTCTTTTACTGTATTCCTTTCCCCTGTTCTAGACAACCGTTGCCTTACGCTTCCTCTGAAAGTCTCAGTAAGCTCTGGTTCTTTCAACTTATCCAGGTCCAATCTCCTTAATTTCCTACCTTTTTTCAGTTTCTTCAATTTTAATCTACAGTCCACAACCAATATACTGTGATCAGAGTCCACAAGTGCCCCAGAAAATGTCATACAATTTGAAACCTGGTTCCGAAATCTGTGTCTTACCATGATACAATCAATCTGAAACCTCCCGGTGACTTCAGGTCTCTTCGACGTACACAACCTTCTTTCATGTTTCTTAAACCAAGTATTAGTGATGATTAAATTATTCCCTGTGCAAAATTATACCAGAGGGCTTCCTCTTTCAATCCTCCACCCCAGTTCATATTCACCTACAATTTTTCCTTCTCTTCCTTTTCCTACTAACGAATTCAAGTCCCCCATCACAATTCAAGTTTCGCTTCCCTTAATTATCTGAAAAACTTCTTTTATCAAATCATATATTTCCTCAATCCTTCATCATTTGGAGAGCTAGGTGGCATATAAACTTGTACTACTGTACTGAGTGTGCGCTTAGTGTCTACCTTGGTGGAGGTTCGAGTCCTCCCTCAGGCATGGGTGTGTGTGTTTGTCCTTAGGATAATTTAGGTTAAGTAGTGTGTAAGCTTAGGGGCTGGTGACCTTATCAGATAAGTTCCATAAGATTTCACACACGTTGGAACGTCTACCTTGGCTACGATAATGCTAAAGGGTGAAAACTGAAGCAGAAGAACTCTATTTTTCGTGTTAATTTGTCCGTTTTCAAGAGCTACAAGCAGATAAGTGCATATAGACACCGGTAGCAGGTCAGTTAGTATGTGTTTTTATTGTAAACTATGAGTGGACTGTTAGGTTTTACGTTTTTTCCTTATATGATGTCGCAAGTTTCATGTAGCTCCTCCAGTTTTTAATCTTTTAAAGTAAATGGAGCATTTTACTCCACTGATACTGCGCTTTGAAAAATACTTCCAGACTAGTATGGTGCCATTCTGTAATACAACTGATGTCCGACCACGACAGCCGAGAAACTCTCATATTTGGCCGACGTGGCAACTCTTGCACACTGAATGTGCATGAGTTCTATCTGATAGGCCACAATATGGTAATAAGTGCATTATTGTATCAGCAATGTTGTGCCAGTGCTCAGGCCAAGTATTTATTGCACGTTTCTATCCCATTGTTAAAAAATAGCACTGATCACTTTTCCCATTCTCTATAATGACGCAATATTTTCAAATCAATGGAAATTTTACGAATAAAAACTACTCATTCTTTAAAAACAGCCGGCCGGTGTGGCCGTGCGGTTCTAGGCGCTTCAGTCTGGAACCGCGTGACCACTACGGTCGCAGGTTCGAATCCTGCCTCGGGCATGGATGTGTGTGATATCCTTAGGTTAGTTAGGTTTAAGCAGTTCTAAGTTCTAGGGGACTGATGACCACATATGTTAAGTCCCATAGTGCTCAGAGCCATTTGAACCATTTTAAAAACAAGTTTATTTAAAAACCAAAACTTTTAGCACTGCTGCTATGGCTAACCAACATTTCTGTTTTTTTTTACCCCGCTATTACCAAATAATAAAAAAAGAACACTAGCTATAACCTACACCAAACAAATACCGAAAAATACCGGTTATTCAAAACTAAAATATCGGTATCGGTTTTAACCGGTCCGTTTTAACCATCCCTAGAGTTCACTCCCGTCCCTTATAAAGTTCCAGTTTCGTTTTTGTATCGCCGTTGCTGTTACTGCTGTGGATGTAAAATCTCGCTTTACTGTATGTGCTGCACTGAACATTTCTCACTTCTAAAAATTCACACCCTGTAGGTGTTGATTTCGCGGGACGGACGAATGGCCAGGTATCAATAATAATATTTCGTTCCTTCGACTATATCGTTATTGACGATTCATAAATTGGCCAAAACAACACTGTGATTTTGTTCTGGCCAAAGCAGCTATCCAAAAACATCGCAATCGTTTCATACTTAACATTTGCATTTGACAAGTAATTGACTGAATCCACTTTCAATCTAACGTTTTGCAATTGTTTAGTCCCATAAATACACGATTGCCTCCCTACCCTTAAGCTTTTGTATGCTGAAATTGTAGATTCAAAGCTTCTTTTTGTAAAACTACATCCCGGTCGTAAATTTGGAAACTGGAAGCGTATGATGTAGTTCAAACGCTGTAACCAGCACGTAGTCATCTTGATGAGACGTGTGGAACTTCTGCGAGAGTCGAGTGCAACTGTTTGTCTTATTATAGCCTCATCACTTCTTCAGAAATCAGCTGATCGCTGGTGTTTAGGTTTCTCATGGAATTATCAATATCTGAAAGGGGTGTAACCCAGTATTGTAATTGCTGTTTTATATGTTGTGATAAAACATTTGACAACAGGTACATAAACTACGCCTGCCATTGTACATAGAGTTCAAACAGAGCATTCAGATTGAGACCGACAGAAAGGTATTTTGTGTATGAACTTTTCGCCCGACTGCAGTGGCTTGAGAGGCGACGACCTAATGCGAAGATCTATCTTTATCTCCTATTAGTCGACAGTTTTATTTTCAGGATTATGTTTCTCCCTCAGTCTGTTCTGGCTGTCCTTGTTTCTTGGTTCCTGTTAAGCACAGTTCAAACGAGTTTTTCACTGGTGCTGTGAATGTTGTAGAACGCAGTATGGCACACGCCAAAACGTGCGGTATTAATTAATTTGTACTTTGTACCGAATGTGACAAAACGTTCGATTTGGCCTTTGTATATCGTACATTCTTTTCACATGAGTGCTTTCCAAAAGTATAGAAAAGTGTGAGTTTTGCAGATTGTAATTTTACAAACACCAGATTTTGTCTGAATAATTTGAATATTAGTATGAGGGCTACTTTATTTTTCAACTTCCAATCGTCGCGAAAAGGAAATCTCAGTGAAAATTAAAAATGCGTTACTTGCAACTTTAGCTACACGTGTTCCAGCAACTTCTCTACACAGTCGTCGCTCTGACGTAGACATTTATCGGTTGGTGGTACAGCTTCCCAGTACCATCGTCACAAAAGGTAGCCACCTGTACTCTCTGCCAGTTCCATACGCTGGTCTGGAGTTCGTTGTCTGTTCCAAAAAGCTGTCCTCAGAGTCAGCGGTTCATGTGAGTGAAGGGACGGGAGTCAGAGTTAGCCAGGTCCAGCCCGTGTGGAGGCAGATCAAACATTTCCCACCGAAAATGCTGCAGGAGCATCATTGTTGCAGGGCAGAATGTGGCTGAGAATTGTCGTGAAGAGGGAAACGCTTGACAGTTATGTTAGTGGGCTGCATGAATCAGATAGAACCACTCATCAGGCACTTCACACTTGCTGGGAGGTCCATACTTCTAGACATCTTTACCCTCCCGCTGTTTTCCCAGAACTAAAAACTGTGACGTGCCGTGATCGACGGGCGTACTAGTGAAAGTGCGCAACACGTCTGCGTGAAGCTTCATCGGTTTTTCACTGTGGTTTAAATTTCTCGACCAATCGAAGTTAAAGAAAAAATAATCCTCGTAGACCCAAGCAAGGTTCACCAATGCAATAGTCTATTGGGTTTATTTAGTCTTTCAAGATGTGTTTTCTTTTCTATCAATCCGATTCCTCTTCAATAGTGTTCTAACCCACTAGCCGCAGTTTGGAAGTCTTTTCCGAGGGTGATCTTCCCCAACCCCGTTGTGCATTATAGCTAACAAAGATAGGTGCATCACTGATCCGCAGAACGCTCATACGACACAAACTTTACTGAACAGCTGGAACACCAAGTGGGCTATGGAGTTCACTCTTGTGGCATGCAGACTATCCCGCTATACAACACAATAGTGGTGTGGGGTTACGGCGTTCGCCTGTGTGGCCCGCTGACCTATCGTTCAATGTACCAAACTTTATTTTCCGTTGGAAATAAGAACTAACTCAACAAAGTAAAACTACACAACAGGGCATTCATTTTCTTAAGATTTGGAACAGCACAACTTAGGTTTCGGGTTATAAGCCCATTTTCAAGTACATAAATTTATTTGAAAATGGGCTTACAACCCGAAACCTGTATTGTGCAGTAACCACAATAAAATTTGTGAAACAAGGCAAAGATAACAGTGTTTGTTTATTTAATGTACAATGTTTCTTTAAGAAACCACTGTTGATTCAATTAAAATGAACTGGGGTAGCAATAAAAGCTAAAGAGACCGTGCTGAGTTCGCCCTCCTAACTCTCAGTGCTTGATATGAACTGTTGAATGGTTCTGGCGTTACAGGACTGTTCCCATCCAACATGCTCATAAAGTTAGGGACACTTTTTTTCCTGGTGTACAGTAATGACTTATTTGCAACAGTGACGGATAGCTTTATGCAGTGTTTTTTTTTTTGCGGATGATGCAAGAGCAACTGTACAATACACAGGACAAGAACTGAATAACACAGTGCAGTAAACTAGATTGTATAGAGAAGAATCTCTTGGTTAACATGTTACTTGTCTGAAAATAAACTGCAATATAATATAGTACATTAAAGTCCTTGTGCACAATCCTGGAGGTCCTGATATTCAACCGCACGATTAGGCCAAAAGGACTATGCAGTGGTGATGATCGCTGTGTCATCTTCTTCTAAATGCCTGTGGGCCTGAGTTGAGCAGCGAGATCTCTTGGCTACTGTCGGCTTCCCAGACCATGGATCACCTACTTCTCACTCAAGTAGCTTCTCAACTGGCTTCGAAAGGCTTCATGCATCCCATTACAGTCCTGTCACCAACGAAAAATCGGAAATTACGTTCACACATACGCCCTTCGCTGTTTATTGTGATGCTTCCGGGTGAGTGCATCTTTCGAAACTCTCTTTCAGATCTTTGTATATATATGTTTTACGGTAGAAGTTTTATCATCTCTCTCGTCGTCATCTTTCGAGAACTGGTTTACAACTTTTGGTACAGGATTCTGGGGACAAGACTGATGAAAGAATGTCATGAAGACTACCTTACGTTTATTTACCTTAAGTTTATCTATGTCTCTTGAACAATATAGAGCTCAATAGATGCTTTGCCTTTCTATAAGAAATTCTTTAACTCTGAAGTACTAGAACTGTCATTCAGATAAACTTCCCATTTGCTTTTAATTACTGGAGGTGGTAAAAAATATGGAAATACCAAAAACACAGCAAATTACCATGCCTAATACGTGGTAGGAAAACCGTTGCTATTCAAAACAGCTTCCAGTCATCTCGAAGTGGATAAATACATATTCTGTGTGGTTTTCGATGGAATCGTGTAACATTATTTCTGCAAAATAGTAAAATGTTTCGGCAACGATGATGGCTCAACAATATTGAGATCTGGTGATTGTGGTGGTAAAGGGAGACACTTCATCTTTATACTCTCAAAACTAGTCTTGGACGATGCGAGCCCTGTCGTCTTGGATCACAGCATCACCATTGGGGAACAAACACTGTGCAATGGATTGGACCTGATCAGCCAAAATTTTCACGTAAGCCTTGCCAGTAATGCGACCTTGCACAGTAAGCATGTTACCCATGGAATACGACGAAATGGTTGTCGAAATTATCACTGAACCCACACCATGTTTCATTCTTGGGACCTAATTCAGCCAAGATTTGGAAACAGCATGAAAAAGACTTAGCCGATCAAATGACTTTCTTCCATTGTGTCTTAGTGCAGGTTGTACAGCTTCGGCACCATTTGACGAGTGGTTTACGAATTCCAGTTCACCCTACATTACCCTGCTTACGGAACTCGATTCGTGTTGTTTTTCTACTACCAGGGTTCGCGTGTGTGACATTCGGTTCCGCAGTGACTTTTGCAGCTGTCGTCTTATTTTTCGTCACAATCTTCTTCAATGACCGTCCGCGACGGACACTCAACATACACTTTCGTTCCTGTTGTGACTTAGCAGATGGATTTTTCCACTTTCCCGGTAGGCAGTATAAATATTTGATCCTTACCTCTTGAAATAACGAACAATTCGGCTTCCCTGGTTTCGGAAGCACACACCTCACGAGCACGAACAATTTGCCCTTGTTCGAATACACTTAACTCTCACATAACATAAGGAACTCACAAATATACAGAACACTGCTGTGGTCGCGACTGACACTTGTAACATATTGAGCGTTTTGCACAGGGGCAGTTTGTGGTCAAATACAACAGCGCTATTTGCAGACTCAGCATTTATGTTCAATCGTGCATTTCACGCTGTCTCCACATTTTTGTCCAGTCTCCGTACATTCATCGCTTCGTTATTGATCTTCTTTACGTGGCTTTCAATATATTCGTGTATTGAGTTTAGTTTAGTTAGTAACTAACTTTTAATCTATTACTGGGGACGTGGATATTTCGTTTTCTTGCTGTGTCGCTAACACTTTGCCGCCACGTGTTTCCACTTCTCCCAGTTTAATGGAATTTTTCCTAATCACTTCTTCCACGAATGTTTGATTGCACTAATTGCACTTTTATCTCTATCTGCAACCTTACGTTTTCGCAAACAGTTAACCATCAAAGATGTGATATGGCCCTTTGCTAAACTGCAGCTGTTTGTCCTGCATCTTATCGCTTCACTGGCTGCAGCTGCAGTTCGTCTGAGCCGGTCGCTGTGGCCGAGCGGTTCTAGGCGCTTCAGTGTGGAACCGCGCTGCATCTACGGTCGCAGGTTCGAATCCTGCCTCGGGTATGGATGTGTGTGATGTCCTTAGGTTAGTTAGGTTTAAGTAGTTCTAAGTCTAGGGGACTGATGACCTCAGATGTCAAGTCGCATAGTGCTTAGTCATTTAAACCATTTTAAGAAACTAACAGACAGATCTATAGTGCGGCAAAGAGCTGCAAGTAGTATAAGCAACTTCAAGAAGGAAAGGGCCACCAGGAAACGAAAGATGGATTGAGATTGCCGTATGTGTATTCTCGGTGGAGGGGTTACTCATTTCCGCTATTACAGTTGCCCAGCGCAAATTCCCAAGCGACTAGAAGAAAGCGCAGGTGACTCTGTTTGCTGCATAATCCTTGAACATGTTCTCAGTTCGAATATAATAAACTTCCCTGAGACTGAGAAGCTTATGTGCACGAATCAGCATGGTTTAGAAAACATCGCTCGTGCGAAACTCAGCGTGCCCTTTTCTCACATGTCATACTGAGAAATATGAATGAAGGGCAGTAGGCAGATTCCATATTTCTAGATTTCCGGAAAGCATTTGACACGGTGCCCCATTGTAGGCTGTTAACAACGGTACGAGCAAATGGAATAAGTTCACAGATATGTGAGTGGCTCGAAGACTTCTTAAATAATGGAACCCAGTATGTTGTCCTCGACGGCGAGTGATCATCAGAGACAACGGTATTGTCAGGAGTGCCCCAGGGAAGTGTGATAGGATCGCTGTTGTTCTCTACATACATAAATGGTTTGTCTGACAGGGTGTGCAACAATCTGAGATTGTTTGCTGATGATGCCGTGTTGTACGGTAAGGTGTCGAAATTGAGCGGCTGTTGGATGATACAAGAAAAACTTAGACAAAATTTCCAGTTGGTGTGATGAATGACAACTAGCCCCAAATGTGTAAAAATGTAAGTTAATGCGGGTAAGTAAGAAAAATAAACCCCTAATGTTCGGATACAGTGCTGCTAGTGTCCAGATTGACGCAGTCAAGTCGTTTCAATATCTGGGCGCAACGTTGCAAAGAGATATGAGGTGGAACGAGCATGTGAGAACCGTGGTAGGGGAGGCGAATGGTCGACTTCGGTTTATTGGGAGAATTTTAGGAAAGAGTAGTTCACCTGTAAACGAGACCGCACGTGGGACGCTGGTGCGACCTGTTCTTGGGTACTGCTCGCGTGTTTGGGATCCGTATCAGTTCGGGTTGAAGGAAGACATAGAAGCAGTTTAGTGGTGGGCAGCTAGATTTGTTACTCGAAGGTTCGAGCAGTTTTACGGAGTAGCTTCGGGGAATTAAATGGGAATCACTGGAGAGAAGGCGACATTCTTTTCGAGAAACATTGTTGAGAAAATTTAGAGAACCGGCATTTGAAGCTGACTGCGAAACGATCCTACTGCCGCCAACGTACACTGTGCGTAAGGACCACGAAGATAAGATACGAAAAATTTGGGCTCATAGGGAGGCATACAGACAGTCGCTTTTCCCGCGCTCTATTTGCGAGTGGAACAGGAAACATTTCATGGAACCGCGGTACGTTCATGTTTATGTGTCTGTCAAATGACCATGTTAGGCTTGGGTCGCTTGGCTGTCATTTGACGGAGGAGACCTCGTGCCGCCACTGATGTTCCATCTGTTTTCTTCCGTCGTCGTCATCAATGACGCAGCCACCTAGACTGACACTGAAGACATCCAACACGTGACCTGTTGACATAGTTTCGCTCCCAGGTGTGAGCTACACGATTAAATAAGTAAGGTAGAGAGGAGACGAAACGGGGTCACAGCGTTGCAGTTGGTGAACCAGATTATTCCTGAAAAAATTTATGTTTCTCAGGGATATTTTCTGAACATGTTTGTATATGGAACCCGTGGTATCCGGTGACCCATTACAGTGTAGTTGCAGTTTGTGTGATTTCTTACTCTCAATTACCTCTGTAACTGTATTAGCATTGAAAATGTCTGTACAACAGGGCAAATGTCGTCAATATCTCGTAAATTCGAAACTTTTATTTGTAGTGCATTATTTTCTTCACAATATTTCAAATAATGCTCTTGGTATAATCAAGAAATCGACATGTCATGCTCGAAGTACACTTTATTAGGGTTCTGGGAGCAGCTGTAATGACTGGCATACTTAGGTGTATTATTTATGAACTTGTGAAATGTCTGAAGTGAACTGCTTCTGCTGAAATTTCCCTTGATGGATTCCATTTTTTTCCTGGAAACAAAGAAAGGAACAAAAACAATTTTAAAGGTAAATGCCCTGGTAAGAGAAATTTAGTGAATTTGTGTTTGAATATGATAATTTAAGAAAAACACTGGATAAATAAGCAGACTTGAACAAAATTATGGTTTTTCTGGGAGGTAGCATTAATTTAATCTTTAAATACCTCTTCAGCCTTTTGGAGAAGTGGAGTCTACATGATGCAAAGGTTTTTGTAAGTTCTTCAGACATCCTTGATGGTTCTGAGGCTCACGCACACTTAAAAATGCTTCTCTGCATACCAAAATATTACAGCCATTAACCTTAACATGGTGCAAAGAAGTAACCATTCACCACGAAACTGTGCTTTTCCTTTTCTTTGGGTACCTAAAAGAGTAAAATACATTAATTAAAACAGTACTATTTTAATTATAAAAAATAAATAAGAAATGAATTTCAGATTTTCTTTAAGCATAATTTCCACCTTTGCACTCATTTCATCTTTATATTGCTCAGAAGGCAATTATTTTGGCAATTAAAATCATCCATGTAAAAAAATGGAATATCTGCTCTATACATTCATGAATTTTGCTCTAACACTTGTTTTTGCTTTTTACATTCTAGACCACGAATTTTAGCACCAACGGTTTTCCTGTTTTATCAGTTATGTACTCTCTGCCAGAATTTCTACGACATTTAGAATTTTCCCTTTTCCAGTTACACGTATTTCTTTTTTTTTTCCTGCCTTCAGGTTCTTTAGCAGGTGAAACTTTTGGGAGACCTTTTACATTCTTCAGCATCCTAAGCCGTACAAAGTATCCAGAATGAGAAAGACCAAACACACTTTAACACACATAACATACCTTAATATATTATACAAATAGCCTTATAATATTAGAATTATTGCCAATAGTAAAGTAATTAAAAGTATAATTTTTCATGATTGAGACATATGTATTTTAATTAGCGAGTATATAATAGCTGCAATTACGCAGTAATAATTTACTCTGATACAGTCCTAAGCCTCAATGATTTCAATTAATTAAGTATTTTCGAATTACCATGTCATTTTCGGATGAATATTCATTAGAGGGACTGCAACTGCTTCCACTGGAAGAACAATCTTCTACAGAACTGGCATTTTTCTCTCGGAATCTTCTTTTTCGGTTAGGCATGGAAATAACCTCTTCCTTGCAAGCGCCATTTTACTGAGGCCTTGGGTTGTGTCACATACGAAAAAGACTACTTTCTCACTTATGAAAACAAGTATGAACTACTGTGCCACCTAGTGAGTGAAAGTTAAAGTATTTTCGCAGTAGCTTCCTCTATTGAATTGAAGTTGAACTAACACAAAAAACGTACTTGAGAAAAGCGTAGCTTTGGACTATATCATTCTCATCCTTCAAATGACTGAGACCTCGTTGAGGTTAAGTATAAAACGGTGTACGGCTCAAATTAATTATTTTACCTCACCAATACTTCTTTTCAGATACTACTCTGTTCTAAAATGCATGACCACTGCAAGGAAATGTTATGTTTATGTTGCAATAGTATCGAAATATGTAAAGTGTATTCGGTCTGTTGATGTGTTCTATCATCGTCCAATGTTGTTGTTTTTTTATTTATTTTTCAGCAGTAGATTATAAGGGTAGCGAAGATAATGCATCACACGAAAAATTACAGTCAATGACAATTATTAGACAAGCTGCCACTGCATTCAGTCTAAGCCTCGCTAAAAACCTTTAAACAACCATACTAACTTATAATAATGCTAGAAGAAAGAGCGGAAGAAGTTGTTAGAATTTAGGAAGGAATAAGGTTTTTATTAAGATATATCATCAAACGGCAGAACGACGTGGATTGTTTATACACACACTCTTGAGAGGTGACCAAGTACGGTAAAGTCGGAGGTGTAACATCTCCAGAGACAACGCCAGAATCCGTTTCTCAGAAAAAATAAAATTATTTATCATTATTGGTATTATATGTTAGACTTCTCACACTGCACACCGCATCTAAACTGTCTGTATTATTTATTAAATTTTCATAGCATGAATATTGTCAGTACTGATGAGAAATGTTTGGTTAAGCAGTGTTCATAAGAGTTGCACAGGTATGTTGTACTTCATTCTGCTAGTATAAAAAAGGAATTACATTCAATGTAACAAGAGTGGTGGTGGTGGTGGTTGTTAGTGTTTAACGTCCCGTCGACAACGAGGTCATTAGAGACGGAGCGCAAGCTCGGGTTAGGGAAGAATTGGGAAGGAAATCGGCCGTGCCCTTTCAAAGGAACCATCCCGGCATTTGCCTGAAACGATTTAGGGAAATCACGGAAAACCTAAATCAGGATGGCTGGAGACGGGATTGAACCGTCGTCCTCCCGAATGCGAGTCCAGTGTGCTAACCACTGCGCCACCTCGCTCGGTAATGTAACAAGAGTGATTTATATTTTGCAGTCAAGAAAGTACAAAAATGTACACGAACACTCTATTTTATACGTCAAACCTGTTCATTTATACTTAATTTATTATGACAAATATGATTTCAGTGTAGCTAAAACAGGATACTGGTATGCAGTAAATACGGAAAGGGAGGGAACATATTTAACGCAAACGGGGATATTTTTGCGTGGAAAGAAAGGTACTCCCATCTCTTCTTCGAAAGTAATTTTACACAGGCGAGCATCGACAAAAACCCTCACAGCCACTTGCTGTTCAGAAGAAGATGAACTTCTGCTTTCGAGTTAAGAATCGTTACAGCTTCCTTACGATTTAGAGTTAATTCAATATTATCTGCGTCATTCCCTGTAATAAACAGGAACATGTTGTCTCTACAAAATCTTTATCTTCCACAACAGTCACTAACAAACGCATGGTAATCCAAAAATTCAAGCCTCCACCGCAGAGGAAACACTTATTATAATCTTCGTTACTAGTATTAGAGAATCAAACTTCACCGAGTTTATCTGGACGGTGCTTAAAAGTTAATGACAATCAATTAAGGACGCTAGTCTTACATCATATGTTCGTCGTATCATGCATTGAACCGCAAAAAATTTTTGGTTCAGGAGATGAATATAGGCATACTTCCATTCTAGGGGAAGGTGTCTCCCACATCTACTTGTACATATAATCTACATACATACTCCGGAAGCCTCTGTATGGTGCGTGGTGAAGGATGGATTGTGCTCTATTAGTCTTTTCTCTTCTTGTTCCACTCGCAAATCGAGCGAGGTAAAGACAACTGTCTACATGCCTCTGCACGAGCCCTAATTTCTCCTGTCTTACGTTCCTCGTCCTTATGCGAAACTTACGTTGGTGGCAGTAGTACCGTTCTACAGTCAGCTTCAAATGACTGTTCTCTAAATTTTCTCAGTAACGTTCCTCGAAAAGAAAGTCGCCTTCCGTGCAGGGATTCCCATTTGAGTTCCCGAAGCATCTTCGTAATTTTACTTGTTGACTGAACCTACCGCTAAAAAATCTAGCAGCTCACCTCTAAATTGCTTCGATATTTTCCTTTCAGTCCGAACTGGTGGGTAACCGAAAACAATCGAGCAGTACTCAAGAATGGATCGCACAGTGCGACTCGTACTAGTGTTATATATGTGGTCTCCTTTAAAGACGAACCGTACTTTCTTACAACTCTCCCAAAAACCGGGATCGGCCATTCGCCTTCTCCACTACTATCCTTACGTGCTCGTTCGATTTCATATCGCTTTGCAACGCTATGCCTAGATACAAGATTTTGAAATCTGCCCGTAGCCCTTCATCTGTAGTTTGCAGGATATCATGTGATAAAAGGCAAGCTGAGTTTCACATGAGCGATGCTTTCTAAAACCGTGCTGATTTGTGGACAGAAGCTTTTCCGTCTCAAAGAGCTTCCTACTATATTCGGAATGAGAATATGTTAATGAATTCTGCAACACGCCGATGTTACGGATATTGGCTTGTAATTTTTCAAGTCAGTTCTTTTACCTTTGTTATGTGCAGAAGTAAGCTGCTAATTTTTCCAAGCGCTTGGAACTTCGCACAGGGCGAGAGATTCATGAATAAATGCAAGCTAAATAAGGGGCCAATGCTACAGAGCACGCTTTGCAAAACCGAATTGGGGTTCCATCCATACCTGGAGACTCACTTGTTTTCAACTCTTTTAGTTGTTTTTCTCCACCAGGGTTGCCTATTATTATGTCCTCCATTCGGCAGTCTGTGCGATGTCCACACAACTTAAAACGTCCCCTGAGAAAAATTATACATGACTGTGCTTAAGCTGACACACAATATATTTAGCGCAACGCAATCTGACTTTCAAAAATCCCTACCAAAGAATGGCCCTGACTAACATTAACCTATACGTTTCACAAATCACTTACCTCACAAAAATCTTGGTTACTCGAACTACTGCAATACAGCGAGCGCCACTACTGCCAGCTAAATAAAAGATTCAAACTACGGAAGGCACTAACTACTGATAGGCATAGTTAACAAATCAAAGATTTTAATAGAGAATAAACAATGTATTTACCTTAATAGTCATCAAAAGTCATAATATATATAGCAGTTCATGACATCCAGTCTTACAAATTTCAAAATTCCGCCATTTCTTTCCCCACATCCACCACTGCTGGCGGCTCATCCAACTGCGCAACGCTACGCGCTGTTAACATCCAGCTGCCCAACACTATAATGGCAGACAACAATGCAAACTAGCCACAGACTGCACACAGCACAGCCAGTGATTTTGATACAGAGCGCTACGTAACGTTGCCAATAAGAAAACAAAAACAGCCTACTTACATAGCTCCCATGCTCCCCACAAAAAAATTTACAAATTGTTTTGGGCAGTGACCAATATTGATTTGATAAAATTTTTCATAATTACAATAACAAAGATATCAAATGCACACACTTATTGATACAATGTTGGTCAAAAGCTAAAATTTTCTCACAGTCCATCATAAAGACAGTCCTGATCATTCATCACAGTAAAATTGCAGTGTTTTTCTCAAAGTCTGAGCAGTAAAAGAAAATGCACATGGAAGTAGTGGATTTCCATGCAGTCTTGAAGAAGTAGTGTTGTCCTTCCAATGGAAAGACAGTGATGACTCTTGACATGCAGACAGGTAATGGGCCACAACAGAGCAAACCCACAGTAGAATCATTCGAAGTTTTGAAGAATACTGGTAGGTAGGTCATCACAGAGCAGACCCACTGTAGTCCTGGTAGAGATAATGGTATTGGTGGGCCATCAGAGGTGCAGACCCACTGCAGTCCTTGTAGAAATAATGGTATTGGTGGGCCATCAAAGATGCAGACCCACTGTAGTCCATGTAGAGACGGCTAGCAACCATCTGTTGCGACTGTGCAGTTGCACAATCACCATCGAAGAGTCTTGCAGACAATATAGCAAGTCCATAACCACCACTTGTACACTCACAAAGTTTTTTGAATTGTCCTTAGAACTAGCAATGCTGTTATCCAGTCCCCTGCTGAATTATTAACACACGTGCAAACACTAACAGTCCCTACTTGTCACATATTGTCCATATACTATGACCAACAGAAACGTGTGCAGTGAAATGGAACTTACAAGTTAATAATATGATGAACTGGTGTCAATCACAATTGTATAACATGAGAATACAATTACAAAGGTACAAAATACATCATTAAAGAACATAACAATACAGGTAACATTTGTAGTACAGGATTTACAAAAGAATCGAAATAAACATATACATCAGTGTTACAGGAATTATGACATAAGTAAATATATAAAATAATGAGAATAGTTTTAGAAACATTAATTTAACACATGAACATTGAAACAGAACAGAATTAATAATGTCTAAACATCTTTACAAAGTGAATAACATATTATTAATGCAAATTATATTTGAGGATAACAGTATTCCTCATCATGGTGAATGTACCTTAGTACTAGAAAAATTCTACAACATAAATCGTATTAGCTAAACACATAAAGACAGGAAGAACACAAATATACAAGAATACACAAACACATAGCGGAATAACAGAAAGGGAAAGGACAGGGTTTGTTTTACTGCAGTATCTTGCAAACAAAACTTTCTTTACTTCTTGGAGATCTCCCTTCGTAAAGTGCTATCTATACCTGCTTTCTGTACTTTTTTCGTAAAATTTCTCAATGCATTTCTTCCAATTCATCGCAACTCATTCTCTTATATAGTCTACCCCTCTTAAGCTAACTTAAATCTACTGAGCTCAGATGCTAAACTAAGCGACGAGGCAATGCAGCAGCACAAAACAATTAATACAAACAGCAATGAAAAAAATGCAAATCGGCAAAGCTAGCTGCAGTAAATGTAATAACTTATATCTAAACATGACAAACCCACAAGCAGAAAAAATAGTACACTAAAGACAACAACACAGATAAGGGAAATGTATATTCACATCTTAATGTCTATGTAATTAAAGTGGTGCACCACAAAAACTTATTCTATGAAATAAATTACCAAGTATTGAAAAGAAAATTACGTATGCAGTTCCTGTGAAGGGAAATGTCTTTTTGTGCTCCCTCATTTTTTTGGAAGTATATCACAAAACTATTATTTACTGGATCTGTAGACAGAAAATATTTATATTAGTACATCTATAAAATTTTATTTTAACCAATGCTGCAGTGCAGCTAGAAACTAGATATTAAACAAAATAGGCAAAGCAAGGCGTGAAACGTCATTCACTAGCCATATGGCATTTCATAATGCAGTAAACAATCTTTCAACTAGCAAGACAATAGATGTGAAATGTTTCTCATCATTTCATTTCAGTAACTATCATAAATTAAGAACTCTACAGTGTAATCTTGTTTTCAAGTTTGAGCGTGTCATATTTGCGATGCTTTCTACAAAGAAATGTCAATAGCGAGGATAATGGCCTCTTTCTTCTCCACCTAATGGCTTTTTCTCAAGGCGGCTGGCAAACCTGGCCGCTCACAATGCATTACGTCACGGTCACTTACCTTTCTTACCGACATATTTACGACAGCAGTTTCCGCTACAGTGACAGTCTCATACAAAAATTTCACAGGTCGAAAATTTGCGTTATAAATGAGTAGAAACAAAATCCTGTAAATATAACAGTGTCCAAAAAATTTTCGGTGGCATTGTGATACATTCACGCATATACACACATTTCATAACTCTTAAAGTACGATTCTTGGTTTCCAACATCCTTTTCATAAATCAGAGTCCCTAACCACTACTCCTTATTCCTTACCTTATTACACATGTACATATTCGTCGACACGTCAATCTTGCGGCGACACTTCAATATTTCATCATAATAAATACACAGCATAATCAAATTCCTCATATAGCATCAGCTTATTGATAATAAACATACCTCAAAAGCATAATACACATTGTCGTCATAATAATAACACCATAACACTTCAGCCAAATCTCAAAAACGTCGTAGCTTTCTGCAATAATTTCAAAACCTAAAAAAAATTCTCTGCTCATTTCAGTAGTGTCATCTACCTCAAACGTACTTTAAAAATCATGATCCCATACCAAATACATCATTCAAAGCTCTCATAGTATCACAATGGTTCCGAAAAAGTATGAACAGTTTACAAAGTACAGACAAAATACAGTTTCATAAGTGTGAAGTTATCCAACTGTGTAATTGCGTAAACATCTGTCACTGATGTAGTAAAAAAAAAGTTTATCTCTGTCAAATAATCAGATAGCTGTGTAATTCTGTGTTAGAGAAATATGGTACCGATGTGTAAAGTTGTATAAGCAAATACCATATTAGCTAGGGCTCCTTGTGCTTGCCAAACACATGGTACACAAAGTAAGCGTGCACCCCCCTGAGGATTAATGTAATTATACCCTCAGGTGTTACAGATTATTGCAATGGAATGAAATGTATCACGGAAAAACTTCGTATCATTGTACTTCAAATATCTTTAAAAATAAATGTTTTAAGTACAAAATTAATCACTCAAATGCGTGTCCTGTAGCGCTAAATGTGCGTCTTGCTGTAAGATAATCTCTGTGGAAGTATCGTAGTTATCGTCCTCCGAAAGCTAAGTTCTGCAGAAGTCAATGTACTTACCTCATGATAAACAAAAGTGAAATGCTTTGCGTATAGATATCTTAGTTATTATGCTTATTGCCGTGATGAAGAAAGTACTGTGCTGTGACGTATTGTTGTGCTACGGAAAAGGCAGTCTCATTGTAGCTATACCACAAAAGTTACTACTAAAACATGTTTTACTTTCCAGAAGAATTCAAAAAAACTGTGCAGATATAAAACAGATACACCGCAAAAGCAACAATGTAAATTGTGTCACACATTAGTAGCATCGTGATATAATTGTGTAGCTGTCAAAGAAACCAAGTGCTAAGTCATCTTTAATCCCACAGAAAGTACTTCAAATAAAGAATGTCTTTTCAAGTAAACCAAAATGTTGCATGAAAATCTCATTAGCAGTGCCAGTATATGTTCTAAGTATGTGAGCCTTATAGTCGTTACATGATCGTGCAACTAACAAGCAAGAATGTACAAATAACAACACTGTGTTGTCTGTTCACTATAACAACACATTCGTAATTTTTGTTTAAATAAGTTCTCTTGGTTCTTGACTGGATATTTAACTTCAAACATTGTTGCATGTTAACAGATTCTAAGTCTGACAAAGCATACTAGTAATGTAAAGTGAAAAATTGTATGGCAAAGACTAAGTTAAAAAGCAGATCATCTCTCAATAAACGGTTTTACATGTGAAATGTGGTGTAAACCTTTACTCTTCCTAGTAAGCAGAGTTTCAACTCCAACGCAATTATAATGTGGTATACGTCGGTAAAGAATACTGGAATTTTTCTCAAGGTTAGCGTCTATGTCATTTTTCCCTAAGCCAGCCGGCGCACGCGGCTGCATGCGGTGCGAGTCATTGCCTGTTTCTTTGTTGGCGCGCGTCGTTATTGGGATTAGGAGAAGGCCCTGCCCTGTTTGAAGCTCGCCAGTTCTGATGGAATTCAGGTCTGTCGTTTTGTTGGTAGTTTACATAGTTTCTTGTTTGTCGGTCATGTGGTGGAGAATTTCTCCCGGAATCGTAACTGCGCGCTGGACCGTTGCGTCTAAAGTTATTCTGTCTCCCTTGATAATAATTGTTTTGGTTCCCATATTGTCCGTTTCTAAGGTAATCTCTGTCATATTCACTACTTCGGAAATGCGATCTTTCTCTGTAACTATTATTACTCTGCCAGTGGTTGTCATATGGGTGGTGTCTGTTTTGGTCACGATTTGCGTTGTAAGAATAGACTTATCGTGTCCAGTTATTGTTTCTGTCATCACAGAATTGTGACGGATGTGACCTGTAATTGTTGTGCTCCTGTTTGCGCGTTCCGCGATTGTCAGTGTCAATTTCCAGTTCTTGTAACAGTCCCTAAAAAGCTTCAATGTCGTCTTTGCAACGTCCTGCCAAAATAATATGTCGTAAATGTTTAGGCAATTTGATTAAGCAAATGCGGATGAGTTCTGAGGGGCTGTATGTGTTTGACAGGTACTGATTCTTGTGCAACATGTCTTCAAAATATTTCACAAGACTGGAAAATTCAGATTGTTCGAAATGTTTCATCATTATGATGCTATGTTTTACTCGGTCTTGTGTAGCTTGAGACCAGTATGCTGAGAGGAAGGCATGATAAAATTCTCCTTCACTGTGGCAATCGTGAATGACCGATCGCATTCTTACAGCTGGTTCATTCTCTAAATAGCCACACATAAATTCTAATCTGTGCTCTAATGACCAGCTGGGAGGAAAACAATGAGAGAATTGATGGAGCCATGCTTGTGGATGAATGTCGTTGCCAGAATTCTTAAATGTTTTGAATTTACGTGTAGTAATGAACAACTTATAGTCGAAATCATCATGTCGGCGAGTCGCATGTCGGTCATTGTTACGTCGTTTCGGCGGTTCCATCTCAAAATTTGGTGTACCTTGCCAATTTCTTTCATAATTTCCGAAGTGCCCTGAGTTATTATTTTGTGGCTGTTCCGTATTTCTATGTCCATCTTCCGGTATTGGAGCGCGAGTGGCCTCTAAAATATGTAATTCCTGTATTACCTGTGTCAACTGATCTTGTACTTCCCGGATTGCTCTTTGGTGTTGCGTATTAATTTGATTCTTATTTTGTTTGAATTTCCTAATTTGTTCGCACTCTTCTGTGTCATTAAAGACTACCGGTTTTGTGTCATTCAGATTATCATCTACCTTCGTAGATAAGTTATTTAGCTGATCTGAAAGTTCAACTACTTTCTCTGATAATGAACCGAATCGGTAGATGCAACTGAGTCAATTTTAGCTTGCAAAGTGTCGTGATTTTCATGAACTTTAGTTTGCAGTTCCTTTATGGCTGCTTCGTGATTCTGTAATGCATTTTCATGACGCGAAAAAATAGGTTGGAAATGCTCACAAATTTATGTTTGTACGTCGTTACAGACCTTTTGATATTTCGATTTGATTTTATGTAACTCAGTAGTTAAATCTTCACGTGTTTGTTCAAGTGTGGTGTCTAACTTTTGAAGATTTTGTTCCATTGTGTCTAACTTTTGAAGATTTTGTCCCATTTGTTTCTGATTTTGTTCAAGCGTTGTGTCTAACTTTTGAAGATTTTGTTCCATTGTGTCTAACTTTTGAAGATTTTGTTTCATGGTGTCTAACTTTTGTAGCCTTTGTCGCATTTGTTGCATTAACTGTAATAACAATGCACTGGTGTCTGAAACATGTTCCTCAGTGCTTCTCGGCAGTGAAGTTGCACTGGCAACATTCACATTTTGACAAGCAGAAAATGTGTCTTGACTTATTTGGGAAAATGGTGAGGACCCAAAACCTGAATCTGCAGTAGTTGCAAAATTGTGTGCTGTCATTCCCGATTCCTGAGGCGGGCTGTTGCCGACCGATCGATCGATAATGCTTCCCTGTTCACTAATTGTTTCACTGTCTACACCATTGTTTGCCGCCCGCTCCATTTCCCTATGCACGATTACCAAATTACTACTTTGAACATTAGTTAATTCATTACACAGTGGCGCTAACACACTGCTTTCGTCTTCACTATCATTTCTCAGTTTACTTTGGAGCCTAGTATTACGTTTTTCACACGCCATTATTGTCACAATATTTCACACGACAACACAGAAAAGCACAATTTGAAGAGCAAAATAAGAAAACACATTAACATAGCATTGAAAATGATATCCTGTTGATTGCAAAAGCACCTGCGAAATACTTGGTGCAAATCTACATGCATGCCACAACTGTTTTACTGTACAAGAATGAAAAACTACAACTACAAAGGAAATTCTCTCTACAATTACGCGCTAGCAATAAACAAAAGGTACACTAATTACACAAACTACAAAAAAAATCAGAAGATTCCAGTGAGGTATCCTCGGCTAAGGGTCGACATATGAAACGTCCCCTGAGAAAAATTGTACAAGACTGTGCTTAAGCTGACACACAATATTTTTAGCGCAACGCACTCTGACTTTCAAAAATCCCTACAAAAGAATGGCCCTGACTAACATTAACCTATACATTTCACAAATCACTTACCTCACAAAAATCTTGGTTACTCGAACTACTGCAATACAGGGAGCGTCACTACTGCCAGCTAAATAAAAGATTCAAACTACGGAAGGCACTAACTACTGATAGGCATAGTTAGCAAATCAAAGATTTTAATAGAGAATAAACAATGTATTTACCTTAATAGTCATCAAAAGTCATAATATATATAGCAGTTCATGACATCCAGTCTTACAAATTTCAAAATTCCGCCATTTCTTTCCCCACATCCACCACTGCTGGCGGCTCACATCAAACTGCGCAACGCTACGCGCTGTTAACATCCAGCTGCCCAACATTATAATGGCAGACAACAATGCAAACTAGCCACAGACTGCACACAGCACAGCCAGTGATTTTGATACAGAGCGCTACGTAACGTTGCCAATAAGAAAACATAAACAGCCTACTTACAAACTGTAAGTTTGTATGATCCTCCTGCGTGTTACGAACTGTGAAATGTCTGCCACTAAGGTTTCACAAAGTTCGCCATCTTTGGCACTCCCAGTGTGTCTCCTTCATCGACACAGTGTCACAATGGAATTCCCAGCCACGCGGCTGGACCATGCACAGGGGTTACCCCTCTCATCTGGCTAACGTTGTGCACCACATGTTTGCTGTTGGGCCCTGGCTGGACGAGCGGCCCGTAGGCCACGCCAACTCCGAACTTAGAATATTTTCAGGGCGTCACAATTCACCTGTTACCTCACATGAGTGAATGATTTATTAAATGGGATATTTAACACTTCAGCCTCACCTTTGCTATCTTCTATTGCAACACCTGACTGGTCAGCGAGTGACTTGATAGAAGCATTCGTAGTGCTTGGCGATTTTATGTAGGACCAGAATTTTCTCAGATTCTTGGCCAGATGATTTGCTAAAGTATGACGGTAGTAGTTGTTGTATGCTTCGTCCATTGATCTTTTTACAGATGCACGAAAACTTTTGCCTGCCGTCACCTGCGTATTCAGTGTTGAACCGTGAATGCAACAGTCTTTGCTTCCTTAGCATTTGCAGAATGTTTTTTATTGAACCATGATGGTATTTTCTTAAATCTACTTAGTTTGCACATATTACTCCAGGGCATGATTAACAATCCGTTTAAATTTTTCCCATAATTCCTCTACTTCCATCAGATTGTAACTAAACGATGTCTCTTCATTGTCTAAGCGAATTGCTAGCAACTGCTTATCTGCTCTTTCTAGGAAAAATGCCATCCTCGCTTTCGTGATTAACTTATTAACTTTAGTAACCGTTGTCGCTATGATGACATCATGATCACTAATTCCTATTTCTGAACTGACACTGATGATAAGGGCAGGCCTCTTCGTAGCTACTAGGTCTGAAATATTTCCGTGGCTGTCGAAATAGCTGCTCAAAAAAATTTTCAGAAAATGTGATCAGAGATACTTAACAAGATTGCCCGGTCATAATATCTTAATAAATTCATAGATGCTATAGTCCATAGGTTAAATTCGCCTCCAACTAATATTGCATTATCTGGGTAATTCCGAGCTACTAAGCGTAGACTTTCTTTGTATGGCTTTAAAACTGTCACAGCGGAATCGGTTGGCCGATAAAAACATCCAACAATAAACTTGATTTCATTTTGACCTGTTACACGCATGCAGATAACATCATAGTCACGTTCAAAATAGACCTCGTTAGATACAATATTTTTGCCGACTGCAGTGAACACTCACGTCCTAAGGCGTCTAAACTGTCATTCCAGTACACGTTCCATAACTTGCTAAATATTTTAGAGATTTTTATTAGGGGGCACATCTAGCCCTCGGGTCCGAAAATAATTTGAGAGTGACAAATTTTTTTACGAATTCTTCTACAATTTACTGATAAAATTTGGACAGTCCAAGTGTCTTTACTCTGAATATAATCTGATTTGTGCTGTACTGCTCAACAGGGAGATGAATGCAATATTTTATATTCAGTTACAGATAAGCATTTCCACTGCGGAATATAGCATGCTTGGAGACTGTATTAATGCATATGCACAGACGTCAGCAAGTCGGATAATGACAATGACTAAGCTGGTTTGAGACTTGTTCCGACAAGCAAGAGCAAGTTGAAACTTGACAAATCAATAGTTGGAGGGATAACTGTATTTCCCCTGCACTATATTATGGCCTGGAAGTTTACTGTGATGTATAAATCAGAGAGAAGGTTATGGTGAAGCAGGTATGGATATGATCGTATTGTATGTAATAGTACTCGCAATTAAGTCAGCCAATGCTGATAGGAAGGGAGTCTCCTCTGGAACGTCCTATCTTCACCAAAGCATGTATGCCCTTGTGGCCTTGCCCTACCTCCAGCAAGCCTTTAGAGGTGGTGTGCTCTATTAAAATTTAACCATAGCGTGTTGTGAGAGAAATACTATTATTGTGTTTGGGAAATACTGTTGGCCAAGTGCAGTGGTTTTCTGTATTTAAAAGTGTAAGATTTCCATTTGTTTTCTGTTATTGTAAATAATTCACCTTTACTATACTGGTAGAGAGATGAATGAGAGCACTGTACGAGTAGTGATTAAGATCTTTGACTCGTCTGTCAGTCAGTAGGGCAGCACTGGGTCATTCTTATTTGAGGCACTATAGCATGCAGTTGAGTTTTTCAAAGAAGATGATTTATTTTCAGTGAATATGGGACAAGCTATCTAGAATACTATATTATGGAGGTGAAAACATATATAATACTTTATTGTTCCTTATGCTTATGGAGAAGATTTTGGAGAAATTTTGATGTTTACAATTTTTGTAATGAGAGAACTGTTAGTCTTCTTATGTTGTGGTGTCTTTTTCTCAATAATCTGACTTTCATTTCTCAAAAACGATTTTCTTTAAAGTAAAGCCCACCTCCATGATTTACAGTAAAGTTTTGAATTTTTATCGTGTATCCATTGCACGGTACGCACACGAAGCAGCAGACTGCTTCTGACAAAAAAATTAGAATAGGTTATTTATCTTTAGCTGCTGCATCTGCTGATTTGTATTCGTTTTCGAGCACGTCAATGTTCCAGACACAAAAAACAGCATTCTGAACATGAGGTAAGTCAATTTTTTTTCAGGGCAGACCTCATCTTGCGTTTTTGTGAAAATAGTGTGTAGTTAGGATTTCCAGGTGTCGTGCTAGCTAGTACATCAATTTTCAATGAACAGTACTGGTAATTTCAAACCGTTATTTTCTTGTGAGTAGAGCAATAATTTATTTTGTGATTATTCGAAGTCAGATTTACTTCGATACTGGGATTTAGTTATATAGTTTTCACCGATCACGCAATTAGTTACCTTTGGCATTAAATTACATTCGTTTTATTTATTGCAAATTTTAAATTTCATGAAGTTTTTAGTTTCATTTCACGACACTGTTCACATGCTCAACACAGAGCCAACCAACAGTCAGTTTTGCTCAGAAATTGCATACGTTATCTAAAGTACATGCTACGTGAGGAGAAAGTTTTCTAAATCAATGTATTCAATTTCCTCACATACAGGCAAGTTTGTTACAGAAAACTTGGAAGAGGAGCGGTGTGAGTTATCTTGTCAGTTATCTTGTCAGTTGATGTCTAGTGAGTAACAGAGTTAACACAGATCACAATTGATTACATCATACTACTGATTACACAGCAACAAGGTAAGACCTACATTGTAACACGTAATTGTTCTTGCCGTTGATAACTGATCACATGTATCACTGACCAACACACATCGCTGACCATCTTTGATCACTAACCATCACTGATTATTGACCATCTTTGGACACGGACCATCGCTGATCCCTGACCATAATTGATCACTGATAATTGTTGATCACTAACTGTCTTTGATCACTAACGAGCAATAGTCGTTTACCATCATTTATCACTGACTGTCATTGTTCATTGACCAGTATTGATTAAGTGGTGTTGATTTTTGTGTTTCTGAATCGTAGAAAATGGACTGCAAAAGGTCTGGACGTAGCAAAAAAAGCTGCTGGTGAAGGTTTAAGGATTAGAAAGTCTGCTGAAATTTTTAAAATACGTTTTAAGGCACTGCGAACCAGATTAAGCAGAAGAAATGAATCGGACTAGAGCTTTGGAAGGAAATGTTCAGACAGTGTCAAAACATCTGAATCTACAATCTGTTTAAAGAATCAACTTCCCATCAGACTCGGTGAGTAAAACTGTAAAAAAGTAATGTGTATAGTGTCTCTCACCATTATTTAACAGAGATACTTTTTTCTCAATGTCAGACCCTAATCCAGCTTTGCGTAATGTTGGATGCAAAAAGTCTCATAAGGTTTTGTCAGAGGAGAAGAAGACGTGAGAACTTCAATCTCCCATCAGATTCAGTGTGGAGAGACGAAAAATAACAATATTTATGTAGTCCTGCACCATTACTTAACAGAAATATTAATGAGACATTATTCTCAATTTCAGGCTGCAGTCCAGATTTTGGCAGAAGAGAGACAGATGTGGTTCAGGAAACGCGTACTTCAGCTTCCCATCAGACGAGCTTCTCAGATGTTGGGAGAACTATTCGGAAAGAAGAGAGATAAAGACGATGAAAACATTTTTTTTTATAGCAGAAGGTGTGAAAAATAAAGCTCTCTTGTAAAAAAGAATGTCGTTCTTTTTTTTATACTGGCAGGTTTACGTATGAAGCACTTGTGTATTTCCTATGAGTGCTGCGTTTGATCTAACAGTTTTTATCAGTAGTGCCAATATGCAAGCTATTCCTCGAGTATTTTAGGAAATAATACAGACAGTTTAGATGCGATGTAAAGTGTGAGAAGTCTAACATGTAATGCCATAAATGATAAATAATTTTAATTTGTTCCGGGATATCGACTTTGTCACTGTCTTTGGAGATGTTACATCTCCCACTGTTACGGTCCTTGGTCGTCTCTCAAGACTGTGTGTGTAAGGAATCCCTGTCATTCTGCAGTTAAATGATGTATCGTAATAAAAAACTTTATTCTTTTCTAAAATTGAACACATTCTTCCGTCATTGCTTCACTAAAAATCGCATTGTGCGTGTGGTGGTATCTTCATTAGATGTTGGTATGGTTGATTATAAGTTTTTTAACGAGCCATAGATCCAATTGCAGTAGCAGTTACTGTAGTACTTGTCACTGTTGAATTTCTTAGTGTGATGCATTATCTTCGTTACCCTTATAATCTGCCTATAAAAAGAATTAAAAAAAACAAGGGCGTTGGATGATGACAGAACATACTATCAGATTGAATACACTTCACTTATTTCGATATTTTTGTGAAGATAACATTACAGTTTCTTGCATCGCCGATGCATTTTAGAGTATATTGGGATTTGATAAGCAATATATGAGAGGTAAAATAATTAATTTGAGCCTTGTGGCGTTTTGAAATTAATCTCAAAAACGTCCCAATCAGTTGCAACAATTGTTATCGATTACATTTTTCTAATGACACTTTATCTTGACTCTCCCGTCCCCACACATACTTTGGATTTTTCTTTTTTTTGTGTGGCAGTGTCACCGGTTCAGATCCGGTCCAACAGTCTCGGTGGACAAGTGAGGAGAGACTCAAAGCAACGGCTGAATAACAGCCGACCATAAGGTGTGGCGGTGGAACTTTAAGTTTAGTGCCACCCTCCGACGGTGGATGTAGAGAGGAGGGGTGCAGTAATGCGCCAAATCTATGGTGAAGGAAAAAAGTGGCTGGACGAGAACAAACCACTGCTAGTGAGTGGACGAAACGGACAGAAAAACGTGGTCGTATTGGGCCTATCGTCTGTCATAGCCCGAACCCGGATCCTCGAGGATGGTGGGCAAAACGGGGTGTCGGTGCCAGCGCCGTGGTACTGTGGTGCCGATGGTTTGTAGTCCTGCGACCGTCTCACGGAAGACGTCCACTTTACTGTATAGTTGGCGAGCCTTACGGCGAAAGGTCGTCTTGAGAAGGGCCGTATGTGTCTCCTCATGCGGAGTGACTATCCTGGTGAGCCGGGGGTCGTGAAGATTCCACCTGAGAACTTTATTCTGTAGGCGCTGGAGCGTCAACACCCGGGACATACTAATCGTGGCCCAAGCAGAGGAACCATATGTTAGTGAGTATAGGACAACGGAGTGATACAGCCGGAGCTTGGTACCTAATTTCCGCTCTCGGCTGAAGAAGTGCGTGTACAAGGCCTGTGTCAACTTTAACCCTTTATGGGTGATGTGTTTTGCGTGGCGGTGGAAGAAAAGTTTCTTATCCAAACCCCGAGATACTTGGTAGCTTGGGCCCACGGGACTCTGACGCCCCCGATTCAGATGTTGGGGCTGAGTATAGGGCGTCGTTTAGTGAAACATACTTTGGAGTACACAATCATGTTTTATAGATGGATATGTGTGTAAATAACTTGATGTATACACTGTGATTAAAGAGATAAACACCACACTTTTTGTATTGCCCTCGTATTTTGTAGACATTTTAGAACATTGTGATATTGGACTAGTACCATAGATATGGAAAATAATTTAAGTCTCTGTTGTGTCTTAAAATAAGTGTGAACCGTACATGGAATTTTCAACGTTTTTACCAGTGCAGACATCTGTTGATTAGTGCGAGCAACTGTTGTGGTACAGAGGCTGATTATTTTTGCTCTTTAACAGTGGAGACATCTGTTGTAGAGAGTAAGCGACTGGGACATAAAACAACAATTGATCTTATTTCGCGCCTTCAAGGTCTATGAATAGTATTTAAGGTGAAACTCGTGTTTCACTACTTCATATTCGTAATGGGTTGTTTATATTTTATGAGGAAATGTTGGTTTTTGTTTGTTTATAGAAAATATGTTGCATGCTCGATCTAATACTCCTTAGTGAATCGTGTATAGCTTCATACGAAATTTAATGATAGAACTGTGACCAGTCAATGAACCGAGGCCAATAATACAAACATTTTTCAGAATACATTTTCAGTACTTCAGGCAATTCAGATACTTTGACACATTTTTTGATAAATACTCGTACTTTGCATACTTCTGAGAAAGCCCAGATGGAGCTACTTTTTAATCGGCTCTTGTATTTTAATACTAGCTTCTGACTGGAGGAGAGAGGAGAGATGGAAGAAAGGGAGAGAGAGAGATATAGAGAGAGGAGGAAGGGATGTAATGAATAATTCAGAGCATT
The DNA here is from genome assembly GCF_021461385.2 of Schistocerca piceifrons. Classification (NCBI taxonomy): domain Eukaryota; kingdom Metazoa; phylum Arthropoda; class Insecta; order Orthoptera; family Acrididae; genus Schistocerca; species Schistocerca piceifrons. The sequence continues at coordinate 618,072,124 of NC_060139.1, read as the reverse complement.
CGGTTAATTTTGACCACAGTCGAGATGGAGCGTCATTGAAATTATCTCTTTCGTTTATAACTAGGCTCTGACCAGAGGAGATGAGACGGAGGTGGAACGCTGTGCATTCTGATTGAAAAATGTGGAATTTCACAAGGGGAAATGTCGCCATTAATAAAACTTTCTGGGCTATTATATCGTCTTTAATATTTTTTTTGTGGAATCTGAAATTTAAAAGCCTCTCTCACGTCGACCTGATTTAGCTTCACTGATCAGGATAGTAAAAAACATGCGTACATTAAGGGAATTTTCATTCACAAAGCAGGCTTATCACATTCACACAGTTCAATACTGTTCCATCCTGATTAAATTGAGCTTAACTTAAATTCCATAAGGCAGTGAAGCAATTTCGAAGTCTCGGTGCGACGAAAATTGTCAGTCGATCTCCTGAAAACATTTGTAATAATTATTAACTTTCGGTGATCACATGGGGAAGACCGGAGATCTGCTGGTAAGACCGTGTTAGCCCATTTATTGAAAGTAATAAACTGGATATCTTGAGCGTACAAAACGGCAGGTTCGTCCAGTGTAAATCAGACGTTCCCCACTGATCCCGTGCAACACAGCGTAGTAAGCACTGTCAATAATAATCAGTTAAATAATACGCGAACACACTTACTTTAGTTTAGTTCATGTATTAAATTCCTTCTCATACAGCATCTCATCAAGATGGCGACTAGATCAACAGTACATACATATACATCTTCGTTCTTTCACGGCTAATCGGCAAGATCTCAATCCTTCTTTTCATAAGAGAAAACATAGATAGCAGAGAAGCTATTCCATGGAGTAAATGCACGCTCCAATGAATAATAGGGCTTGAAACTACTTTGCATTGATAATCATCGTATATCAAAGTTTAGGAATCAGTAGGATAAAAAAAGATATTTCGAGATAGGTACTGAGTTATATAATTTATAAAATTTCTGAAAATATCGCGGAGAGACCGCTGCAAGAGATATTACACGTCGTTGAAGGGATTTCACATTAAAATTCAACGTTTTGTACGCATCTGGTACACATCTTCTTCACCACCAGGATCCAAATATTATTCCATTTTAATGCCCTCCTCTTTCTTATTGTAATTGCTGAAATGTTATAAACCGAACTTTGGTTCCACTACTTAGATAAAACGTATGTTTTGTGGAGGCATGACAGAGAGAAACTACGTCGTTTTCATCAGCATTTCAACGTGATTAATCTGAAGAATTGATTTACGTTGGAGGAGAAGGGAGACGAAAGATTTCTTTGATCTACTACTTTTCAAGATGAAGATGGTTGTTTAGGTCACACAGTTAAATGAAAACCGACACACACAGTCCGTTACCTACACCGGGGTTCGAACCACCACCCACAACAAAAACAGGGCATTATAAAAACGTTGGCGAACAGAGCAAGGAATATCTGCAAACCACAGCTGTTTGAGGTGAAATTAAAACATCTCACGAATGTATTGCTCAATAATGGTTATTCGTCTGCTGAGGTAAAGAGAGAGCGTTAAGACTGCCGGGCAGAAATCATAGCAATGCACAAGCGCCTGTGAAATCGAAAGTTTTCCTACTTTTCGTTAAGTAATTCACTGACCGCACATTTTGAAATAAAAAAAAGGAACATTGCGGTAATCTACAAATGCATAGGGAAAATCACGTAAAAGTGGCCAAGGATGCTTGCAAACTGCTGGAAAAACAGAAATTTATGGAATTCCGTGTAGTTGTGGGGAGGTGCACTTGGGTCAACAAACGACCAGAAGAGCGAAAGGGCAATTGTAAAAGTCGGGAGACTGACAGATAAGTTGTTGTGATATATGCTTTGCAGTCAGGAGATCATTGCACTCATTTTGATAGGTCTCAAGTGATTGCAGCCACAAGCGGATACCGTGAAAGCCTACACAGAGAGGCAATGGAGATTGTAAAATATCCCAGGAATTTCAGTAGGAAGGAACAGGGTCTGAAACTGAATGACATTTGGATCCTGATGGTGAAGAAGATGTGTACCACTCTCTCACCATAGACTGACAGCAACAGCGGACGATGGCAACTGACACATGTTGCTGGCCGGGAGCACACGTAAACGGGATTTATCTGCAGTCAGTAGCGAGCCAACGTGTGAACCGGACACTAAAAGAAACTACAATCCCCTTTGAAGTGCCCTCTGCAGACGTGGACGAAACGTTGAGTTAAAATGCGATATCCGGTCGACCACAGCATAATATTCCGGAACATTTTATTAACTGTGACTATGCAGCTTTGTGTGTGTGTGTGTGTGTGTGTGTGTGTGTGTGTGTGTGTGTGTGTGTGTACGTGTGCAGCATTTTACATGAATAATGCATATGTTTTACTTTCAAGTCGAGGTAACGTAATTTTTACAGCACATTTGAAGCCATTTTCTGATACCACGCTCTGATTCCTTGGAAAGTGGAATAGGTATACGTAAAGCACTGTTCATCTCTTTTCATCATCTTGCATTTTTAATGCTGCACTACGTTTCGATAGAGATAAGGAGGGGGAAGGGGTATAACTTGATGCGTGTCTCGGAAATAATGTACTTTTACGCCGTTCGTACGAATCACTTTAATGCTATATTCTGACTGGTTAGGGCTTCAACTTCTCCACTAATAAAGTTGGGCTGCATCGCCAATCTTAATATTTTTAATACTATGCTCTAACTGGCTGGCGATAGGGGGATGGAAGGGGATTGGGAGAGGGTTTTTAATTTCCCATAAATGCAATCGGGCTATTTCCACCGGCTTGGATTTATCGTTGATTGTTTCATTTTTCGTATTACGCTGTAACTGGCTGGACATAAGTGGGGGCATAACTTCCCACTTATAAGGATGACGACGTCACTGATATGGATGATGAAATGTGTGAAATCTTATGGGACTTAACTGCTAAGGTCATCAGTCCCTAAGCTTACACGCTACTTAACCTAAATTATCGTAAGGACAAACACACACACCCATGCCCGAGGGAGGACTCGAACCTCTGCCGGGACCAGCCGCACAGTCCATGACTGCAGCGCCTTAGACCGATGGATGATGACATCATAAGTTCAAGGTTATAGATGACGTATGCATGACATCACTGACAAGTATGATGACACCTCTGACGACGTCACTTTTAAAGGTCGGGGGAGAGGGCACAGTGGAGATGCGGCTTGGAGTCGCCATAGCATTGCTACTGACGTAGGTAGAATATACAGTTGTTATAATTAACAGTAGCACGCCTTAAATACGGATAGATACATAAACCGTTCATGAGTAAGAAGGAAAAGCACGATGACTTATGAGATCAGCGTTAGTGATTGCTGAACTAAGGAAAGAAGATTACGGTTTAATGTCAAGGGTGTTACAGATATGCTTAGTAACGTTACGTAAGAACTGGTGGACGGTAGAGTATATTCTTTTCGATAAATGTTATAGGGCAGATTAAGGAGCTAATGTTCAAGACATACTGTGAAACGGATACAGTATCCATTATATTTTGCAACAACACGTAAGGATTGTAGTGCATACACAGATATTTTTCCAGTGCTTCAGTCGGGAAGAGGACAAGGGAGGAGGAAGAAATAGAGCCCGAAGTATCGTGCTCTATGTACTAAGTTATATAGTATTTATGTACGTGTATGTACTATAAAACGCACTGCTTTTAGGGAATCGCTTAATGCTTTGTCCTGTCTTTTAGATCCACATTTCTTCTAGTAAGTAATTTGTATGCATAGGTTTCTATACGATTATTTGAAGCAGTCTCGATGCTCGAGACATTGTCGATGACTCTACGGGTAACTGTTGACCTGGAATTCACAATGAGTTTACAACTGTCAGGAGTCGGGCAAACGAACCTGAAACTGTCGTGTACAGTGTTGTTTGACAGTTTGTTTCGGAGATTTTCCTATATATTTGAACCTTACAGCATGCGTGACGTAATAATTTATTGTATATGGAAATATGGGTGGGTAAATTTAGTTCTGCTTCTTTTGGGAAGTTAGAAGGGTCACGTACGGAACTAACATGGTAGCGACATCAGTCGGCATCTGGCACTAAGTGCTGGTAGCTGGCTGGCATTGCCTACTAAACATGAGCATAAAAAGTTTTCTTTTAGAGACATCGTCATTCGTCTGCGGGTCAGTGGAGGATACCGTTCTTCTCTTAATGACAACGCGTGAATGTATACCACTTGTCGTTATAAGCGCAACAGTAGAAAGGGTAGAAAATAAAGAAATTCTGTTTCTCGCGTACGTACAATATAGTGGAAATAATGTGAACAAATCTGTAGGTGATCTGAGTGTATATACGAAGCGAAATTCGGTATGCTGAGCTGCCACCTCTGGCAGCAACAACGACTGTAACACAGCTGGGCATTCAGTAGAACTGAGCTTGGATGACAGATGGCATACGTCATTCTGTACCAGATATCTTCATTCTGTTGTTGGTCACTGCTGGCGTTACAATCTCTCTGTAATCTATGAGTGATATTTTCTTTGGATGGCATATCTGGAAAGCGTGCTGGCTTGGGCAATACTCACACAACCCATATATGAGTGGTTGCCAGTATTTCTGAGACATTACTTCTGAGTGCAACCAGACATTAGGTACTACCCCCCCCTCCCCCCCCCCCCCCCCCGGCCAACCATCAACATTAGCGCCTGACTAAACTTTGCAAAAAAAAAAAGCAATTTTATTTTAAAAATTTTAACTTTAAAGTGGTAAATGATATTTAGTTTTTGTAGGTGTTTCATTAAACAACGAACTAATGAGCCAATGCAACAATTGGGAATGCTTATTTTTAACAACCGTTTTTTTAATAGAAAGAAGAAGCAATTCTTAGAACATTGCAGTTGCTTCCTACAACTCCGCACTGAGGGTGGACACTTGGTATTGAATGTCTTTCATCTGCACGACTCATCCCGCCAGCAACACTTACTTCATCCACAAGGTGCATCCCCATTTAAAATCAACCAAGTTAAAATATGCGCACTATACTTACAGTTCGGAAATCTTTTGATTTACGCATTCCTTTCTTCAGAACTAACAGAAATTGGAAAACTTCAGACTGCAAACGCTTTGTGTATGGCCACTGTCATTAAAAATAATAACAGCAATTATATATATATATCTGGGATCTACTCCCTAATCGATTTCAGCCATATTTGGCACACAAACTGTGCACTTCAGGTGTATCAGCACTGTCGGGGTTAGAGCTTCCTAGTGTAGTGGGAGTGGTGATGCAAGCAGGAGGAGTAGGAGATTGATGTTTAACGCCCTGTCGACAACAAGGTCATTAGAGATGGAGCTCAAGCTCGGATTAGGGGAGGGTGGGGAAGGAAATAGGCTGTGCCCTTTCAAAGGAGCCATCCTGGCATTTACCTGAAGCGATTTAGGGAAATCACGGAAAACCTAAATCAGCATGGCCAGACTCTGGTTTGAACATCGTCTTCCCGAATGTGAGTCCAGTGTCCTAACCACTGCGCCATCTCGCTTGGTGAGATGCAAGGAAAAAACCGTTTCAAATCCTATTGTGTAGGCTGTTCTGCATAAGAGGTGTCTTGTGGGGGAGTAGTATCAGCTTTCATTGTCATCCTGTTTTGCAGAGGCTACATCTGCAGGGTGTTACAACTGTGGGAAGTTTCAGTTGGATGGATGTGGGGAAGGAAAGAGAGAGAAGGGCAGGAGGGATGGATATGGAGAGGTATGGGAGGAGATGAGAAGAGAGATGGAGGAGGAGATGGAGGGGGAGAAGGGTAGTAGGAAATGGGCAGAGAGGAGATGAAGAAAAGATGGACAGAGAGGGGGAGGAGTAGATGGGCAGATTATGAGATAAGGAGAAAATGTGCAATCTGAGTGAGGAAGTGGGGATGAACACAGGTGTGACACTGAGATGGACCAAGATAGAGGGCGAGGATGGGATAGACAGAGAGAGCAAGACAGGAGAGTGTGAACAGGATGTGGGGGGATGGGCAGAGAGAGGAGGGATCCAGATGGGATGAGCATAGGTAGAGGATGAGGTAATAGACAGAGAGGGGCAGGAAGAGGAAGTAGGCAGAGATGGGGGAAGGTAGAGATGCGCAAAGAGAGAGGAGCGAGGAGGTGCTTATGCAGAGGGGGTGAGAGTAGATAGATAGGGATATAGGATCAGGACGAGATAAACAGGTAAATGTAGAAAAATGGGACAGAGGAGGGAGCAGGATGAAATGGATAGGGAGAGGGGGGCAGGTAAAGATGGGCAGTGAGAGGAGGAGATAGAAAATGGCAGGTGAGAGATGGGCAGTGGGGGGGGGGGGGGCAATGATTATAGTGGTGGGTGAGGAGAAGCAGTCAAGTAGGAAGGAGGAATGGAGATACAGAAATGGGGTATGAGGGGATGGACTGACAGAGAGGGGGAGGAGGAGGTGGACAGAGAGAGAGGTGGTGTGAAAAGGCAGAGAGCGAATTTGAAGAAATGGGTAGAAAGCGTTGAGGAGACAGGCAGAGAGAGTATGGTAAGGAGAGATGGAAAGAGCGAAGGTGTGCAGGGGAGTAGATGGACAGAGAGAGGGGAGAGGAGAGGGATGTCTAGGAGGCATGAGGAGGGGGGAGAGGGGAGTCGGCAGGTGGTAAGGTAAGTGGGTGCGAGAGCTGGAAGAGAGAGTGGGCGTCGAGATCTCCTTTTAAACCCTGGCTCGATTTCAGCCTGTGGGGTTTATAATCTCATAGCTCCAGTAAGAGTGGAGATACTGGAAAAAAAGTTTTCCTTTCAGCGCCTGCTGCATAGACTGCTCTGTATAGCCAGCTTGTTGTATGGGAACAGTATCTGTATGCCTTATCGACCTACTCTGCAGGACAGATGTCAGGGGAAGTACATTGTTTTTCCAGTCATCGACATGTAGGCTACCTTGCATAACAGGCACGTTGTACTGTAAAAGTGTTGGTCTAATTTATCGATCTGCCTTGCATGAAATTCTATATACCAGGAGCAAAAAATGATTTTCACGCCCCTGACATAAATGCTGCCATCCACAATAGGTGTGTTGTGGGAATACTGTCAGCCTGCATTATCAACCTGTGTTGCAGGACTACACATGTGGATGGGCACAGCTGGGAACAGGATGTGATGAACAGAGAGACAGGATCAGAGCCAATGGATAGGGAGAGAGGGGGAGGAGTTGGTGGATATAGAAGGGGGCGATGGGTGATGGACAAAGAGAGGTTAGGAGGAGGAGGAGTTAGATAGGGAGAAGGGGCAGGAGGAGATGGATAGGGTGAAAGGGGCCAAGAGGAGATGAAGAGTTGGGGCAGGAGGGTACGAACGGACAGAGAGGGGGAGGAGAGGGACAGAGATAAGTGCGAGAAGCGAGTGAGAGGGTGGAGGGGGATTTGCGTGTATTATTTGTGTGGAATGCATACACGATCAAAGCTGGGGAAAAGTGTGCTAATTATAATACTGTTTAGGACTACAGCAGTGTTGTAGCCATTAGATAGTTACTGTCGTGTTGTGCCACAGTTAATTAATATACTTGTTGATAATGAAGAAATTTCTGGTTTATTGTGGGAACAAACAATCTACAACTCGGAGAAAGCATTTTCATGGGGTCTTTAGGCATGTGTGATGTATATGTCTCAATTTTACTGCCATAGATACTTGGTACAACGTACAAATTATGCTTGTAGTGAGTGGACTATGTGAGGAAGACGTTACAAGCTATATCATGCACCACATTGTGTCTCAAGCTAGTATTTAGAAATGTGTAATGGTTAATCACTTATGTAGTCACTATTACAGTCTTAAGAAATGGTGATAATATTAATAACATTTTAAAATTAAACTTCTGACCGAAACACAATCGAAATCTTTAGTTTTTATCCCGCAGAAAATTTCATTTCACCCCTCAGGGGTTAATTAATCACTCTTCGGAAACTGCTCTCTATCGAGGTCATCCGTGTCAGCAACACCAACTGGACGTTTTACTACCTTAACTCTTCCTTCTTCCACAAGGGTTTATCGTACGCCATATGGTTAGATTTGAAGTTTTAAAGTTTATTTCCTCTCTGTATATGAAAAGGCACTGAGATCTGTAAGCAGGACAACGGTGTGAAAGGAGATTACAATAAGGACCATGAAAACTAGGAAAAAGAAAAGGTGTATATCTGAAATGAGGTTCACAGGGTAATTATTCAATAATGGTATACATAAATCGATATAAAACCGATTTAAGCATAGAACATTTTACATTTTGTCATTTGACGTTAGTGTAACAAATATAAAAGTGAAGAAGTGTTAGATACAGGTAGTATTTCGTTCTCAGCGGCCTTCGGGAATGGAGTTCTCGTTGATCCAGTCGAGATACGTGGTGACTCGAGCATAGCCCGCCGGGTATCCGAACACGCAACCCTCGTCAGAGACGAAGCTCGTCACTCCCACCTCGGTCCACTCGCCATCCTCCTCCTGTACCAACATGGGGCCGCCGCTGTCGCCCTACGGGAACATGGCAAATTCATTACAAGAAAGGAGTGACTGACACAGTCCTTGAATACTGCGTGAAATTACATCTGACCGCAAGCAACATAAGAATATCAACCAAAAGTAGCAGTCGACCTCATTGTAAAGAGCTTTTCAAAACACTGGTGATTGTAACTACACCGTGTTAGTGCATTTATCAATAAGTTGGCGCACATAAAAAGTAACATTAATAACTGTTGCACAATCAGCTGAGTCCATGGCCACGGAACAAGATGCGGACTGAACTTAGATTTAGAAAGAAGAGTAAACATGAAACCCAAAACCGCATTTTCTACCAAGGAATAATACTACACAATAAATTGCCCGAGGAGATTAAAAAGATGACTAAAACGAAGTTTCTTAAAAAGGCAGTGACAAAGAATATGTTAAGCAATACATGCTACACAGCTAAGGATTACTTAGCTAACAAAGAGTAGGGGTTGGACAAAAATGTATCACAAAAAAATAAGGAATATTGGGTTTAACGTCCCATCGATTTCGAGATCGTTAGAGACTGAGCACAAGCTATGATCGTATCAAGGTTGGGGAAGGAAATCGTGCTTGCCTTTCCAAAGGAATCTGGCATTTGCCTGGAGTGATTTAGGGAAATCACGCAAAACCTAAATCTGGATGACCGGACAGGGGTTTGAGCCGTCGTCCTCCCGAACCACTGCGCCACCTCGCTCGGTATATAGCACAAGTAAATAATATAACGATAATAAACATAATACCTCTGTCATTTCACACAACACTTTCACGCTACGTTTTTTTTTTCTGGGAACCTTTCTCCCAAAGCTGTGCTATGTATAATACTAATACCTTATCGTCTTCGGAGTTCAACATCTCGCTCATTATGTGGAGAAGCTGGCTCAGTTATTGGGGATAGGGAATGGGAATTTGTGTTACACAAAAGGGAAACCTACCAGCATCACTGTGGTTCTGATGTTAGGTGATGTTAGGATATGAAACGAAACAGTGTGTGTAGTGTGTGCAGTGAATGAATGAACAGTGTAGCATTAGCCTTATACCGTGTGAAACAACTTCTTTGGGTAGTTGTGTTGAAAGCCAGGGATAATCAGAATGAGGTAGCACTGCTTTAGACAGATTGGCCTTGTATTCAGGAGGATGGAGGTCCCAGATTCATTCGGCCACCCTGATTCAGGTTTTCCATGGTTTCTCTAACTCACTTCGGGCAAACGTTGGCATGGTTCGTACCATAAGGCCATCGTTATTAATTTAGATTAGTAAGGCTGTAAACGCGCGTACACATGAATTACGTTATTGTTGTCGTTCTTAAATTGTGCTATCATGATGTGTTCAGTGTCCTTCAAAAAGTGATCTACGGATGAATAAAACCACTCCTCCTCCTCCTACTACTATTTCTGCTGCTATTGCTGTATACTTTAACTAGTGCACTGTACCATGTGGAAGCATGTAATGACATTCTGCCTAGGCAAGTGAAGTGAATGTCTAGCTTTGTCGACAGAACTGTTTTGTAGTGTGTTATTCTTCAACTCTTGATAGCTTAAAATGAAATGTGAACTTCAACAGAGATCACACAAATATCCTCTTCGGTGATGGAGTACAAAAGAATATGAAATCAAGAGACTCTCATTGCTTTGCACTTTGAATAGTTCCGAAATACATCCCGGTCCTTAAATACATCCTCGTCCCTTAAGACACGCAATTCGTACAGGTTTTTTAGTAAGTACCTGTTGTTTTAAGGTCTAACTGTTTTGTCTTTTTGTTTGTGTTTGCTCTCCATTGACGAAGGGGTATTATCTCATTTTGGTAGGGGTGTGTTACGTAGCTCTATCAGTATATAACAATTGGAAAGAAATTCTGCAGTAGTAAACCCGAATTTGAAATTTCATCCATCGTCGTTCCTGTTAAACACGAATGGCACGGCATGATATATTAATAAACTGGAAATAACTCTCTTTGTTGACGATGCATGTCTCAGGTTCATCGAAGATGCCCCAAGCAAAGGAGTGATACACAAAATTTTCATTAAATATAAAACTGGCATTCTGTAACAGGACAATCACTTACTACACAACTAAAATAATTCTGTACAAGATGGAACAGCTTCTCCAATTAGTGCGTTATAGGGAATTGGGTGATATTTAACACGGAATATGAAAAATATATGTGTGTACATGATTACAAAGTCAAATTTCAAAATGCTTAAAGGCTGAAAAACAGGAAATTTTGCTCTATTTTTGATTACTAAATTTGATGATAGAAGTGGTAGATAGTTTTGGTCAATAATAATTACGAAGTAAAGGTCTGAGGAAATTCTACACTTAAACAGAAACTACTCGTTCCATAAATATGCACAACGAGGGCCATCGATACAACACGTCCTCTGATTACCTGTAGACAACTGTTGACGCATCTGGACCTTCTAACAGCCCCACAGTTCATTTACTCCATAATGTAGTTTGCCGTTAACAATATATCAATTTGAAACCGACAACAGCGTTTATAAAAATAGAAGTAACAATACAATTTACCTATACTGTTCACGAGCTAACTCGAGTCTTACGCAGCGGGGGACAGTTTATACCACCATAAAAATATTCGACCACCTTCGAGTCAACCGAAAAGCTTATATTCATTAAAAACAATTTAAACCTCAAAACGAAATAATTTTGAACTTGACACCCGCTTAAAATCTACAGAGGAAATTCTAGGCAGATAACAGTTGTGTATGTTGTTACCTTTATTGAAATTGCCAACGACGCTGGTCTTGTAAAAATGCACCTTATAATATTGACATATGTGCACTTTGAAATTAATAATTTAAATAAAAATTAAGTGTAAATGTCTAAACACTGTCGCATATGCATCAAAACAAAAGTATTTTTAAACCTGATTTTCTGTTAGTTATTTTTATCTTCGATCCATTGTAATCGCAATACTTGGCTATGATGTGGAATGTATCGCCTTGCAACGGTACAGTACCCTTACATATAATTATTATTGGATAATATTTCTGTAGTCTATGAGAGCAAAGGTTATTACACATGATATGAATTCAGTATACTCAAACAGCGTCGGTGGGTTAAGGAAGTGTATCGCTGATGTCAACATTGCCTTTCAGAAAGTTCAGTAAGCATAGTGGCCAAACGCACCATTCTGCGTAAGCCACGGCCTGGTTAGGACGTAAATATAACTTCTCTCTGCTTTATCAATTTCAGAGTGCCATTGTGGCGCGTAGTAATAATCGGGATGTATTTTCATATATGTGATAAAGGAAGCTGCGTTCTTCATTGATAAGTACAGTTTCAGTTAAAACTATTCCATTAACATGACCTAGTCATCGTCCGATCTCAAAGTAGATCACCAAATGGCAGCGCACAGACACCTCAGGCGGTTAAGTGTAGGAGGAGCTACCCTTACAGTCTGGTGTCTCATTGCATACGAAATCTTCAGGAATAATAACCTCGTTAATGTAACTGGTTTTTGCTCTTAGATGTATTCAGCACATGGAAATATGTACACAAAAACTACGTGAAATTGTTTTGGGAATCTACACTCTAAGACAAAGAGAGAGAGAGATAGAGATAAAGAGAGCGAGCGACAGAGAGAGAGAGAGAGAGAGAGAGAGAGAGAGAATGGAAACGACACACACTAACGAGTTACCTGAATCGGACGGAAATCGGTAGATGTGATGTTTTCAGAAAAGTTGGTTGATTTATTCAAGAGAAAGAGCTTCGCAGATCGATAAAGTCAATAACACATTGGTCCACCTCTGCAACCAGTTATTCGGCTTGTGGTTCATTTATTCATTTATAGAGGTGTTGGATTCATCCTGAGGAATGTCATAAAAATACGAAACGCTGACCGCATGTAGTAAAACGAATACGAGACATTTCACTAATGGAGGAGAATTTTTAACCCAGTCGCATATCAGATGGAATATGCTTCAAACATGGAACTTATTTGATTGTTATCGGTGTTGATATCACCTTCTAAAGCTCCAAGAACGAAAAAGAGGGATGGGTGTCACAAGTCAGCGCTTACTAAGTCCCTGCTTATAACTATATTTATGTGCAGTTTCAATTCCAAGTAAGTCATCTTTAGGTGCGACACATATATCATTGTTCGACACAAATTTGACGTCCGTTCTTCACATTTGTAGCATTGTCCCCCTGTCCTGAAACTCTTCCTTGAATGTGGAAAAAACTACGACTGTTAGATTATTTTTTCTGATCATGTCGATCGTTCCGTTGATCCAGAGCTCTACCGCAAACTGTTTACGTCATGTGCTACTGAACTGTGGTTTCTCGAGTTATTGCTCATCCAATTATAACAGTTCCTAAATAGGACGAGTTTGCGACATATGTACAGATGGCAATAGTAGCGTTACAGCCAAGCATATTGTAAGTGTAGCTTAATTTTGAATGCAGGGACAAATAAGGGATTTAAATAGCTTCAATCAGTCCTCTTTTATGGCATGTTTACTACATGTCTTTCCAGAAAGTTGTTGAATCACCAAACATTTCTCGGCTACAGTTAAGTAGATGGCAATATACTTTCATATTCCGTTTCTGATAGCGTGAATTTCTTCTGAGTTTCCTTTAGTGCGATTAATGAAGCTTTTGTGATGTCCCTGTTGATGGTAAAAAGGATTTCGTCAGGAATATTGTTCAAAGTGGTCATTACAAAGGCTGTCAAAAAATTGGGGACGATTTGTTGGTTGGTAAGACAAGAAACCTAAGAGAAGTTTACCCAAGTAAATGCGTGATACTTTAGAGGCTTGGATTTTTAATTCGTACTTACTGGACAAGGACTTGCTTCGTTGGATGCCTTGGAACAAATATGATGATTACTTATGGCTCCTGGGAATGTCTCTTCACACTCGGAGTTCTCGATAATTGTCATCTCAGCATACTGCAGGTAGGGACTTATCATTTGAATACCTGCAAGGGTGCGGAACAACTGTTTGAATCAGTAGCTTTTCCAATCAGACTTTTTTCTTGTAAGAAATTAAATACCAGTACTAAACAGAAGTTAGCTATCGACAGGTGCTATTGAAGGGTGTAGGCTCACTTACCGTCAAAGCGATATCCCCAGCCATTGATCACAGCAGCCCATCCAGCGAATGTCTCGCTAACTTGTGATGCAGATGGCAATCGCACAGGCCTGATTTTGTCTGTGAACAAACCATCAGCATATCTCCATTACATCCACAGCACCGCCACAAGTCCACGGTTGTGAAAACTAAACTAAAATGTTAGACATATCTGCTAGAAATTGGTTATAGCATGTTAATTGATTCTTCCGTCGCTTCTTGGTAGAACAACAAAATGATAAATGAAAAACATTATATTACTTATGCTCCTCTGAATCCTGTGGAATATTTGAAATACAATGATTTTCATTTATTGGTTATATTGCTTTTTTCACTAGTGATGACTTAATATTTTTGATACTATTGTGAATGGCCTACAAGCGACCCCTGCTTCGCCCCATGGAAAGATATCCGTGGAGATGTTGATGGAATGGCATGTAGTCGACACACCGAAACGTTACGTAAAAAGTAATTGTTTTTCTCTTGCAGATATTTTAGCTCTTCTGAGGATATCATTGTGAATTCCTCCAAGAATAGTGATGCTTGTAAAATGAGTAACAATATTTCTTGCTTTTTTCTTTTAAATTACGTTTAATCGGTCTATACATACAATTTTTTTGGAATAACAACTAGCGATCTTGGTGATCAGTAAACGTGTCGGGGTGCAGCTGGTCCATCGATCAGGCAATGCTACACTTAGATGGAACATCACACGTCGGGTAGAATGTGCCGACTATTGCGTCAGGTTAAAAGAACATGTCTTGTAACCAAAGGAACATAACTTTGTAGCAGTAACTGCTCATTTCACAGGCAGTCTCCGTATGCTAAAACGACTTGGCTAGTATGTTTCTACATTGGTATATTAGGGGTGTTAATGATGCTGTGAAAAGTGGAGATTCCCCATCAGAAAAAATTGGGAATTAATGATCCAATATTGTCCATCTTAAGGACCGCAGGTAGCGCTTGTTAAGATAATCGTTGCAAATACTTTAGCAAACAACCACTGATATTACGAGCATAATCCTCATCAACGAGTTTCGTGAGTCTAGTTCCCGTCACCTGGCTGTCTAAGTTAATTCTACATTAGCAAGCATTCTCAAAAGCACACAAGATCAAAATTATTCGAAGCCCCGTTTTACTTTAGAATTGACAATACTAGATTCTCTTCTCAGCTTGTCCATGTTACCGCCCATCCACCAAAGCGTTTAATTTATGGAAGTTGTCATTTTTAAAAAAAGATGACGACTTCATGTCCAAGTAATTCTGTTTTTATATTTTGACCTCATGAGCTTTTGAAGTTCTTGTTTATATAGAACTAACTTTACGTCTGCCGCTTCACTAAACCGCATTGTCTTCTCTGACTTTTTGATGTGTTTTCCTTTAATCACATTTGTATGTTGTTACGCTCATTGCTCATGTGTAAATCTACACACAGTGCAAATAGTTAAATAGCTTTCTTTGACTTATGGCAACACCTCCTAATCTTTTCACGCTAATTAAGCCCGTAGATGCATGGTATTTTCGATAGGTACTTCTGACCAAATAGCGATTCTGGTAGCTGGAGTCAGAAGTATTTGTTAATACTGTCTTTTAGGCTCTTATGCTGTCACTTCCATAGAATCTTTCATCTTTTAGCACATATTTGTCCATTCCTAACAGAGAAGTCACATACCAGAATTAATAAATTTAGCTTTAAAAATATTGCAATATAACGAAATATTATCATAAAAATTTTATCACCATCTTTATCCCCTTAATGTTCTGACTTCCAAAAACACTGATACATTTATTTACTTAGTTTCAACCGAGAAGCCAAATGCAAATTTTCAAAGATTTAGCTTCAAAAGTGCTTTCATAATGAAATATTACCATAAAATCTTTCATCCCCAATTTCACCTCTTTAGGGGTTGAATTTCCAAAAACACTGAAACATGTATTTGTTTAATTTCCAATCGAGAAGCCAAATACAAATTTTCATGGACCTAGTTTTAAAAATTCTTTTACAATGAAGTATTTTTATAATTGTCATCTCTTATTTCACCCTTTAGATGTTGAATTTACAAAAACTCTGAAACACCTTTTTTTTTCACTGAAGCGCCAAAGAACCTGGTATAGCATGCTCATTCCAGTACAGAGGTGTGTAGATAGGCAGAGGACAGTGATGCGGTCTGCAACGCCTGTACAAGACAACAAGTGTCTGTCGCAGTTGTTAGATTGATTACTGCTGCTACATTGGCAGGTTATCAAGATTTAAGTGAGTTTGAACGTGGTATTACAGTCGGCACACGAACTGTGGGGCACAGCAAATGGTTCAAATGGCTCTGATCACTATGGGACTTAACTGCTGAGGTCATCAGTCCCCTAGAACTTAGAACTACTTAAACCTAAGTAACCTAAGGACATCACACACATCCATGCCCGAGGCAGGATTCGAACCTGCGACCGTAGCAGTTGCACGCTCCAGACTGTAGCTCTTAGAACCGCTCGGCCACTACTGCCGGGTGGGACACAGCATCTCCGAGGTAGCGATGAGGTGGGGATTTTGCCGTACAACCATTTCACGAGTGTACCGTGAATATCAGGAGTCCGACATCGTTGGAGCCGGAAAAAGATCCTCCAAGACCAGGACCAACGACGACTGAAGAGAATCGTTCAACGTGACACAACTGCAATCCTTCCGCAAATTGCTGCAGATTTGAATGCTGGGTCATCAACCTCCTAGATGGGCTTTCAGAGCCGAAGGCGCACTCATGTACCCTTGTTAACTGTACCACACAAAGCTTTACGCCTCGCCTTGGCCCGTCATCACCGACAATGGACTGTTGATGACTGGAACAAGTTGCCTGGTCGGACGAATCTCGTTTCAAATTGTATTGAGCAGATGTACGTTTACGAGTTCAGAGACAACCTCATGAATCCGAAGACCCTGCATGTCAGTGACGGACTGCTCAAGCTGATGGAGGCTCTGTAGTGGTGGGGCGTGTGCAATTGGCAGGTGACACGTACGTAAATATCCTGTCTGATTACCTGCATCCATTCATGTCCGTTGTAAATTCCGATGGACTTGGGAATTCCAGGAGAACAATAAGACGCCACACATGTCCAAAATTGCTACAGAGTGGCTCCAGGAACACTCTTCTGAGTTTAAACACTCCGCTGGCCACCAAACTCCCCAGACATGAACATTACGGTGCATATATGGGGTGCCTTGCAACGTGCAGTTCATAAGTGTCATCCACCCCCTCGTACTCTTACGGATTTACTGTCAGCACTGCAGGATTCATGGTGTCAGTTCCCTCCAGCACTGCTAGACATTAGTCGAGTCCATGCCACGTCGTGTTGCGGCATTCCTGCGTGCTCACGGGGGCCCTACACGATGTCTGGCAAGTGTATCAGTTTCTTTGGCTCTTGGGTGAATTTGACTAAGAAGTCAAATACCAATTTTCATAGATGTAGCTTTAAAATGCTGGAGTGGTTCTTTAATAATAATTTATTTAAGAAACCTTTCACGCACTATTTCTGAAAATGCTGGAACACGAATTTCCTTATTTCTGGCCGACAAACCTGATACCAGTTTTCGTAGTCCTAGCTTCAAAATTGCCTCAATAGCGACATATTTTCGAAAAACCTTTCACCCCTTGTTTCACTCCCTTTGGGGTGGAATTCTGAAAAATCCCATTTTATAGGACGTCTACAGTATAAGATCAACACCAGTCTTAAAATTTAAGTTTCTATCCATAGCGGTTTGCGCTGGGCGATGATGAGTCCGTGAATGTCAGAATATTTCCTTGTACGTAGAGGAGATTAACTGAAACAACTTGCTGAGGGACTCAGACTGCCGTACCGCGTTACTGACGATTATGCTCCTAATTTAATTGGTTGTGTGATAAAGTGGTTATAACGATAATAAATTAGCGTTTAGCAGTTGCCCAACGCCAAAATTCTGATGTTGGTGCTTCGTCAACTGAGCGAATACGTTGCATCAGCTGATTACGAAAAGCTTACAAATCATGCTGACTTAGTCTGTGTCATACTTTAGCATGTGGAACGTGGAAGGGTGGAAGGTTGGTGGGTATCGTCCCATTGATGTCGTGGCCATTACAGAAATGGACAAGCTCGGACTAGCCAAGAACGAGACGGTCTTCCGTGCGCTTGTTAACGAAATCGTCCTTTCACCGGAGGAGATTTGGAAGAAACCACAGAAAACGTAAATTGGAGAACCAGAATATGATGTGAAGCTTGCTCCTCACAAATGTGTGTCCATTGTCTTTCTCGCGGCATCTCCATGCTCGGTGAAATTCTATTTGTGCACATAGAACTGCATTATACCAACTGGACAATGATTTATGCTATATCTATATTTTGTATAGTTGCACGCTCTCGACGAAAAGTGTGTACTGGAAACATTACCGCGCTCGACAACATCGTTGTAAACACGAATAAACATTTTTGAATCCGGTACTCCACTATAAGCAAATTGTCTTATTGATATTACTAAAAATGCTATTTACGAGGACAGAAATTATTCATGCAGGCTTAAACTTGTGATGATTAATTAGGAAATGTCATGACTGTAAACCCATAGGGAAGTTAAGGTGACCATTCCTTTGCCTGTGGATGATCGTTTATGATCGAAACTGCTCAATAAATCAATAAAAACTGTCCATCTCAACAGCTGTGGGAATTTTCGATTTTCTTTAAACATTGTACTAAGTTGTTATGTCAATCGCAATTCTACCGTAATTATTAAAATTAAATCACATATTTCAGAAGATATAAAGATAAATATTTGCATCTTTCATGAAGCGCTGGTTTTACCTGAGTGTAAATGCTTTCATTTGCTACAGTCAGGGCAAAGGGTTTTCTTAGGGGGTAAATAGTGTTAAGGCTAAAATATTAGTAGAAGTCATTCACAACGTGAAATTAATCAACAAACTGATCTGTTAATTATACACTCGGATCGCAGAAGACAGTCTCAAAATACTGAAAATTTAGAGGTACATTATCAGAGAATCGAACGGTAGCGTATTTTAGGACTTGGTCACATACAAGGAATATATTGCATTCCTATGATTGCAATAGCTGTGTTTCCAGTAAAAATAAAAAAATTGTAGAGAAAATAATTATTTGTAGTAATCTGTTATGTGAGTATTGTCTTACCTGTAAGCGTAACCATTTCAGAAAGACGCACAACGGCGACGTCAGAAGTGGTGGTACTGCCATCGGACGAATAGTCGGGGTGTACGACGGCATCTGTAGATACCAGCGAGAGCGCGTCATCAGGATATAAGTCCGATGAGATAGTGCCCAGGTTGATCGCGAATTGCATCACCCTGCGGACAAGATACCTCACCTCAGGAAACATTCTTAAGACAAAACCAGAAATCATTACAGAAGTACCTGGAGCGTCTGTCAAGTGTTTCATAGGATTCCAAAATTTCATCATCTTAGCGAACTCCCTACTCAGACAAACACTGCGCGAAAAATATAGCCTGTGAGAGATATCAGATTTTCTGTTAACTTGTCCATCACATGAGTGCCATTAATGAGTATAGATCTACTGTTCTGAATTCCTTGTGCAGCGTGTTATTTTTTGCTTGGTCGTTTGGATTCAGGCTCCAACAATATATGAAACTGCTTAATATTGATGGTAAGTACTAAGCCTCTGAATTTGTATGTCAAAGAATTCTCGCTCTCTCTGTCTCTCTGGATGTTATGAATGTGTATTAGCTACACCACTGAAGCCATCAGTCTCATTCTGTTTTTATGAAAATGCTGTGCTGAACTCAAAACATTGTAAATCCTCTCCGAAACATGTTCTCTGCCTCTAAACATAATGATAGGTACCGCGGTGTCTCAGGAACGTTAGTTTTACTTAGAAATTGGTCGAACAGTTTGTCTACAGTGATCATTTAATCTGTTGCGAAAACCATGATAATTTCACGTAAAGATTTTTGTTGGATGATTTCTTTACGATTTTCGCATAAGGTCTAAACCAACAAGAATGTCTCGAATCGCTTCTTTAAACTTTTGGAAATCAATAAGTTTTAGAAAAATCTGTAATCGTTCCTTTGCAGAATTTCGTAGTGGTTGTGCCTGTGACAGCGACAATTCCATGGAGTTCGACCCTAAATGGGTCGTTGTTAAAAGAAATGGATACTGGGCGGAACATAATTGAAGATCAGTGACAGGTGACTTACCGTGAGACAGTAATCCTTAAAGCTTGTCGAAGAATGCAGTATGAATATTCAGATATGGAAAGATCTGTCGTTAATGTATTCCACTCAATTTACCCCAAAGCTTACGAACAGCCTCGTCTCAATTGGTGAAAGGAAATCCTCATAAACAGTCGAACAAGAAAATGGCAAATCTGATTACTACAACTCCGTAGCAGACGAAACTCAGGTGTGGTACATTCGTTGGCAGCCGGAAACTAAGCGGCAATCAATTTGGCCGTTCCAAAATGCACCGAAACCAACAGTGGTTCGTTCACGAAATGATAGCAAGAAAATTATCGCTTTTTTCTCTGGTTACACTATCTTTGAGCTACCACTGCTTAGGGCAAGCATGCACAGAAAGCGGTCCGCCATTGTTCTGACGGTCGCCCGACCCTTACAGTTCGTTCTTGTAATGTTTTTAACTCAGTTTTTATTGCCTCTCGGAAAGGAGGGGGCGGGTCCCTGTGGAATTTAGTTCTTTTGAGTCACGCCAGTCTTGCTGGCATTAGGGAAGAGGTGTCCCAATCCGATAACATCCTGTGTCACAACATTTTATTTTTGAGCTTGCGCATTTGCGCAACAATACAATCGCGGCAACATGACCTTCACCGGGGCCTGCAGGGAACGACATTGTTCAGTCGTCAGTGCTAGGTGTATTCTACAGTACATGCCATGGATCCGAGAGCTCCACGAACCGATTCATTAGTGCTCCGAACTTTTTGCAACGAAGGTAAACGAGCACAGAAATAGGACTACATAAATATGTACCTTTTTTTATTCTTTTTCATTCTTGCGGCCCTTACAGAGTGGTTTGCAGCCCGCGGTATTAGTAAATCTATATAACCCTGCTTTATAAGGTTGAAGAGCTGTTGATACTAAATAATATACAAAAATTTGTTTCCCACAATTTATCTTTGGAATCAGTAAAAAACAATAGAAAATTTAGCATAAATCTTCATTACGACATTGGCAGGTGCCACACAGCACGTAAACCGTTAATTATTTGATGGAAGAAATTGTCAAATTAATGGCTTATTGCCAGAAGACAGCTAATTTCATCACTACAAGGAGCTGTTGAAATCTTCTGAAACGTCTATTTTGAGATTAAACTTTGAACGCATGCAAAAGTATGTAAACATTAAAGGCGAATACTTTGACTAACAACAAAATGATCTGTACCAAAATATGTTTTTGTTTTACTATCGTTATGCCAACTTAAAAGATGGCCCTTACTATACCCTTTTTTCCCAATACTGTAGGCCGGCTGTGGTGGCCGAGCGGTTCTAGCTGCTTCAGTCTGGAACCGCGCTACCACTACGGTCGCAGGTTCGAATCCTACCTCAGGTATGGATGTGTGTGCTGTCCTTAGGTTAGTTATGTTTAAGTAGTTCTAAGTTCTAGGGACTGATGAACTCAGCTGTTAAGTCCCATAGTGCTCAGAGCCATTTGAACCATTTGAACCCAATACCATATACCTGTTTTTCTGAGGGTTTCAAATATTTTGCCCTTCTGGGCCGACAGATCCTAAGGAAATATTTTGACCTTTCTTTTAAGTCTTTCTTAAGTTAACAAGCATAAAGCCAGAACTGCCTCTCTGGTGCCTTTAGTTAAACTCTTGGTCATCTAACAGAATCTCTATTTTATTTTCTGTCTTCATGTTTTTATTCAGGTTAGTAACATGGCTGCAGGATTGTGCGTTATTTCTCACTTTCACCTTTCAATGCTGGCTTTGAGGTAGTGTGGATGATATTCTTCTAAAAGTCCGATAGCATGTCTCCAGTGCCAATGATTGTACTCACTAACGTGAATAATCGTTTGATTACCACACACTACAGTGATTTTAGATACACGGTGGCTATAATTAAATTACTATGTTCCGAGTGGTGCAGTGTGGGCTGCATACACCGCAGGACGCTGAAACTTCGTAAGTATGTTCATTAATCGATGCGCTCGCCGAGTACACTGAAAAACTAATGGTTCCACTTTCTGCCACCAAACGAGAATATGGCGCTGTAAACCGTCAGAATGCGGTGTGGATGCAGGAAAAGGGGAGGGACGATCGTATGCATGATAACGGTGGTTGTGGTATGTTTATTAGGATATTGTTACAAGTTGCAACATGTCTCCAATATGGCCTCCTGAATCAGCAAAATTCTGCTTCTGGAACACGGCATGGTCGACAGTTGCTCATAGCATATCCAGTGTAATCAGAGCGATATGTCGGCGTATGCTATCCTTCAGATCAGAAGAGTCCCGATACATCCTTGACAGACACGATCTTTCAGATACCCCCTACAACCAGAAGTCACATTGATATTGCCTAGAGACGATGCGGTCGCTACCAAAGATTTCTCGAAGCAAATTTTTCACCTTACAAGAGACATGTGGTGTGGCCTCATCTTGCATGAAAGTAGTGATGTGGACACAGTTGCGTTCTTGTAAAGCTGGAATCAAGTGTTGCACAAGATGGGTCTTATAATGCGCGGATGTCACTATTCACCTAACAGACCGGCGACGTACCATCTCCTCTCAGTAAATGCAGGAGCTTGTGAAACCACATCACACAGTCAAACAAGCTGAGTGCCATTGATGTTCTTGAGCAACATGTGTGACAGTTCTGTGCATTCACGGCACCGTGCAGGATAAAATGTGTCTCGCCCGCCCAAGGAATATTCTCCACGCGTGCCAAAGAATGAAGAGCGAAGTCAATGCAATGTAAGCTGTCTTGGGGCTTCATCTGGTGCACATTCTGAAACATGTACAGTTATCAGATTAAGATACGCCGTAAAATCGTTTGAAGCATTGACCAGAGGAGAGACAATTCCTGTGACACAGCTCGAGCATTGACTGCAGAATTTGAGGAACATGGCTATAGTTACAGCAACTTCATCAACAACTGCCATGGGAATAGACGCCTACCTCTCCCTGCTGCTCCACATAATTCACCTGTTTCTTCAAATTTCTTGATTATATTCTTTACCTCTTTTGTTGACATGAGGCTTCTTAGCAGCTGTTTCTGTCGGCGATATTCCCGCAATGCAGCGTGGCTATTACTGCCGTTCTGATAAAACAACTTTACCAGCACTGTACGATCTTTTTCTTAGTAGCCATCGAGTTTTCTGCGGAAAATTTCACCCTTCTTAACCCTTGCCACCAACGATGACTTAAAAACAATAAAATTAAAGAATTTAACGCATATTGACATCAGAACCGGAAGCATTTCGCGTTCTGACTGCCTACAGCGCCATATTTTCACCCGGTGGTAGAAAGTGGAACTATTATTTTTCTGTGTACTCTGCCAGCACACCAACTGATAAACTTACCTACAATATTTCAGCGTTTTGCAATGTATACAGCCCACACTGGAGCACTCGGAACACCATCAGTTTAATTATAACGAACTCGTCTTTTGGGAAGAGTGTTATGTGGCCTTCCTGCTTTATTTGATCGCAAGTTTTCAAAGGTTATGTTCCCAGAATCGATATCGATTTCCTCTCCTATGTCTTACACGCACATTTGTTTCGTTTGACCCAAGGGAGAGCATCACTAAGATGCTGAAAAAAAAAAAAACTGAACTGGAAGAACGCTTAAATACAGACCCCAATTATCGCGTGAAAAGCTACTTACAAAGTATCAACAAACAGTATTTAGTCAGCCTCCTATGTGTCCTCCCCTGCGGTGCAGTGAAGACAAGGTTAAGCTAATTACACTACTCAAAGCGGCATTTAAGCAAGAACGCTTCCAGCACTCCATACACGAATCGAAATGAAAGCACCTTGATACCTGGTACTATGAGGAGCACCCTCTGTCATGTGTTTCATAGCGTTTTGCAGAATGTATGTATAGACGTAGATTTATCTGTCCCACTTCTGCAGTTACCCTTTTTACAGATGTCTATTCTTCCTCAGCTGAACTATCAACGGCCGGCCGGTGTCGCCGAGTGGTTGTAGGTGCTACAGTCTGGAACCGCGCCGCGCGACTCCTACGGTCGCAGGTTCGAATCCTGCGTCGGGCATGGATGTGTGTGATGGATGTCCTTAGGTTAGTTCGGTTTAAGTAGTTCTAAGTTCTAGGGGACTGATGACCACAGATGTTAAGTCCCAT
Source organism: Schistocerca piceifrons (assembly GCF_021461385.2). NCBI lineage: Eukaryota > Metazoa > Arthropoda > Insecta > Orthoptera > Acrididae > Schistocerca > Schistocerca piceifrons. Next base: position 618,048,209 of record NC_060139.1, on the reverse strand, counting down.
AGTGCTCCGAGCCATTTGAACCATTTTTGAACTATCAACTGTGATATTCAGTACTGCAGTATTTACAGGCTTAGAGAATTGCGAAAGCACATGATTTATTGTCAGTACTTCACTATCCCACTTATTTGAACGTTGACTCTTCCTGACGAATCTTTTAAGCTACAGGATACTCTTTATCATTGCTAAACTGTGATATGAATGTGTACCTGTTCCCTGATACACCATACAATCCAGTATCAAATTTCGAAACCAGGTATAGGCGATATCCTGTGCTTTAGATGAACCAAACTAAGCACGATATCCTTTGACTCCGAGTTGCAAATACCACTTTGGTAGACTCTCTGCAGAACCTGGAACTATAGAGGAGGAGTCTATGGCAAGCTGATGCTTTCAGGCAGTTGGTTGGCGTAATTGGCAACACACTGCCTGTGAAAGGCAGGGTCTGTGTTTATACCCTGGAACGCAACTTCAACTTCTTTCATATATTCAACACAGCATATACTGTGCAAGGAATTACGTATATCATTCTCATGACGGCAAAACTATAGAGAAGTTCGGAATTGTACTGCCGCTTGCCGACGACTATTCCTTTCTTGTGTCGTTTGCAAATTGAACAGAAACAGAGTAAAATGATATTGACTGGCGGAAAAACTGTGACATAATTCTATGGCCTCCAGGCTATGCAAAGAAAAGGTCAATTACAACCACTCAACCTATATCTATGGACTTCTTCATACAATAGGTTCCTTGTTCATCATAACTTAAATTTTTGTCTAATACTAGTTGTTACTGATGTTACGTAACCGAAACTTTTGGTTGCAACATAAAATTGCTTGAAATTATCCATCTCTTTTCTATCTGTCCAACTTTATTAACATTTACTGGAACAGAATCATCTCTTATTCGCAGTGACGTAATAGTTTTTGTGGCAGGACAGCTTCAACAAACTAAGCCCACAAGGCCTGATATGAGAACTCTGCACAACATACTTTTAGACATTTTCTTTTTTAAAAAAGCATTCTTAAGCAATTAACGTATCGCTGTTTATCTACGGGGTCAAAATACGTCATAGGTAATTTCTTTTATCTAAAATACGACTTTTTACTTGATATTAAATTCAAACTTCGATAAAAATGCCATAAGGACTTTTCCTTGGCAGAATCTGGTTTTTAATAAGTTATGTGTGCATCAAACTCAGGCTTTTTACTGCATGGTATACAGTCATTGTAAAAAAGCTTCTAAACAAACTATTGCTTAATAGTTATAAAGCAGATTGTAGATCTATAGAGAGACATACACTGAATGAAGCGCTTTTGGCTGTCAAGAGAGAAATGCGTGAAGGCTTCAAAGACTGCCGTAGCGGAATATTATAGAGAACTCTCTCGCAGAACCCAAAGAAATTCTGGTCGTGTGTGAAGGCTGTTAGTGGTATCAAAGTTAGTGTCCAGGCACTCATGGACGATACAGCAACGGAAGTTGAGGGTAGCAAAGCGAAATTGAATATGTTGAGTTGCCTTTTTAAATGCCCCTTTACAAAGGAAAATTCAGCAGTAGTGCCCCAGTGAATACTCTCACCACAGGGAAGATGAGTGATATACAGGATGTCCCATGAGAAATGATAAACATTCAGGAATATGACAGGAACGATCACTACTAGCATAAAACTGTAGTAAACATTGGGTCTAAAACGTATACCTTAAGAGATATGAGCAGTCCTTTATCTGAGATGCTGTGTAACAAATATCTCCTACTACAAGCTCTTTGCGTTTTCACATTTTGGGAGGAGGTAGTATGGACCAAAACAAGAAAAAATTGACTACTAAACATTGGCTGAGAAGTGCATACCTTAAAAATCATGAACAGCTCTTCATCTGCGATACAGTGAAACAGATCTCTTCTAGTATAAACTCTTTGCTTTCCGTATTTTGAGCGGTAATATGGATCAAAACAAGAAAAACATGACCAGTAAACTCGACCCTAAAGTCCATTCCTTAAGAGCTACGAGGACTTGTTCATCTTCGCTACTTTGAAACACATCTCGTCTACTGAACGAGTATTCATAGCTTCTAAGCTATGCATTTTAGAGTCCATGATCATTAGAAATTTTTACTTCTAATGATCGTTTCTGTCGTATCCCTGAATATCGACAATTTCTGCTGGAACACCCCGTAGGTAAACAGCTGAAATTGAACAAGTCTCCAGTGGCCGATGGAATCTCTATCAAATTCTATAAAGAATTTGTGGCTAAGGTAACGTTCTTTAAATAGGAATCTACCGTAGGTCTATGGAAAAAAGTGGAAAAGTGAAAAAAGTTGGAAGAAAATACGGCTAACACTCTCCTAAAGAAGGGTAGCAGAAACGACCCACAAAACTATCGTCCCATGACCCTGACATCTGTTGTAGAATCTTGGAACGTATGAGCACAAATGCAACGAGGTATGTCGAACAGGATGATCTAGTCCATGCCAACCAGCATGGGTTCCGAAAATATCCGTAATGTAAAATGCACTCATACTTCTTTCATATGAAATCCTGAAAGCTATGGATCAAGTTAATCAGGTAGACGTAGTATTTGTTGACTTCTGAAAAGGAGGTGATATAGTATAAGAGTTACACTAACTATCGAAAGTACGATCTTTATGAGTATTAAGCGAACTTCGTGATTGGCTTGAGGCTGTTCGATAGGAAGGGCGCAACATTTCCTCATGTATGGAGAGGCATTCAAAGCTGTAGAACTAACTTCGGTTTTGCCCCAGAGAAATGTTTTGGGACCCTTGTTGTTCGTTGTATATTAATGACCTTGTAGACAATATCAGTAACTACTTCAGACTTTTCACAAATGAAGTGATTACAATAAAGTACTTTCTGAATACAGCTGTAGATGTATTTAGTCATATCTTGATAATAATTCAGTAGTGTAAACACTGACAGCTTGCTTTAAATGCTCAAAACTGTAGAACTGCACTTCAGAAAACGAAGAAACGTAGTGTGATATGAGTACAATATCAACGAATCACAACTGGAATCGGTGTCTCATACAAATACCTAGGTGTGACAATTTGTAGAGCTTTGAACTGGAATGATCGGATAGGCTAAGTCGTAAGTAAAGCATGTTGGAGGCTAAGATTCGTTGGCAGAATACTAAGGAAATCCATTCAGACTACAAAGAAGATTGCTTACAAAATACTCGTGCGACACGTCTTAGAATATTGCTCAAGTGTCTGGGACTCGAGCCAGAGGAGATCTCACAGGAGATATAGAACGCATACAAAGAAGAGCATCACGAATCTTGACTGGTTTGTTTGAACGACGGGAGAATTTCACGATGGTACTGAATAACCAGAATTGGCTTGGAGATAGACGAAAAGCGTGCCGGGAAAGCCTACTTATAAAGCTTCAAAAACCAGCTTTAAGAGAAGTAATGATGATTAAATCGACACCCTAGCTGCAAACAGTCGTTGATATACATCATTGGGGACATGTTGAAAAGGTGTGCCCCGACCGGGACTGGAACGCGGGATCTCCTGCTTACATAGCAGACGCTCTATCCATCTGAGCCACCGAGGGCACAGAGGATAGTGGGCCTGCAGGGACTTATCCCTTGCACACTTCCCGTGAGAACCATATCCCAAACATATCCACACCACTACATTCGTAGTGCGCCAAATACATGTTTTCCCGTCATACTCATTACTCGTGGGAGATTAGTCTACCAAGTCCCGTACGAGTTGGGGCATAGCGTGTGCGTTCGCACAAGAAGGTCAAAGGTTGGGTAGCCGAATTTTAACTATGTATGAAGGTAGTACTTGTTCCCGAAAGAACATATACCATTGATGACCGTGCAGCTTCTCTAGAATGAAATGATAATTAAATCGACGTCCTAGTTGCAAACAGGCGTTGATATACAGTTCGAGTCCCGGCCGGGGCACACATTTTCATCATGTCCCCAATGATGTATATTAACGACTGTTTGCAGCTAGGGTGTCCATTTAATTATTATTTCCTTCTAGAGAAGCTGCACGGTCATCAGTGGTATATGGTCTTTCGGGAACAGATACTACCTTCATTCCTCACACACAAATAAAGCAAAGATGTTATGTGGACATGTGTCCGGAAACGCTTAATTTCCATGTTAGAGCTCATTTTAGTTTCGTCCACCTACGCTCAATGGAGCACGTTATCATGATTTCATACGGGATACTCTACCTGTGCTGCTAGAACATGTGCCTTTACAAGTACGACACAACATGTGGTTCATGCGCGATGGAGCTCCTGCACATTTCAGTCGAAGTGTTCGTACGCTTCTCAACAACAGATTCGGTGACCGATGGATTGGTAGAGGCGGACCAATTCCATGGCCTCCACGCTCTCCTGACCTCAACCTTCTTGACTTTCATTTATGGGGGCATTCGAAAGCTCTTGTCTACGCAACCCCGGTACCAAATGTAGAGACTCTTTGTGCTCGTATTGTGGACGGCTGTGATACAATACGCCATTCTCCAGGGCTGCATCAGCGCATCAGGGATTCCATGCGACAGAGGGTGGATGCATGTATCCTCGCTAACGGAGGACATTTTGAACATTTCCTGTAACAAAGTGTTTGAAGTCACGCTGGAACCTTCTGTTGCTATGTGTTTCCATTCCATGATTAATGTGATTTGAAGAGAAGTAATAAAATGAGCTCTAACATGGAAAGTAAGCGTTTCCGGACACATGTCCACATAACATATTTTCTTTCTTTGTGTGTGAGGAATGTTTCCTGAAAGTTTGGCCGTACCTTTTTGTAACACCCTGTGTAGTTTAAGAGAAGTCTCTAGAAAAAAAAATGGTTCAAATGGCTCTGAGCATTATGGGACTTAACTTCTGAGGTCATCAGTCCCCTAGAACTTAGAACTACTTAAACCTAAGGACATCACACACACCCATGCCCGAGGCAGGATTCGGTCCCATGGTTCCAGACTGTAGCGCTTATAACCGCTCGGCCATCCCGGCCGGCTCTCTAGAAATTTACTAGAATCGCTTACGTACGACTCCTGTAGGGATCGCGAGTGCAAGATTAGACTAACTACAGCGCATCGTAAGTTGAATGGAACGGGAGGAGACACTATCTGCAATGGAAAGTACCCTCTGTCACGCACGTCAAGTTATGGATGTAGGTATAGATGTATATAGAAGTGGAGCAAAATGCTTTTATTTTGTTGTGAAGATCAAGGGTAACACAACAATCTGACGCTGGTTTCAGTTCGTTATTGAAACCATTCAGATTACCTTCTATGAAATCGAGGACTTGCAAACCTGGACAAAAAGGGTTATAAAAACGCGAGTATGTCTTCCACGGTTGTGGATCTGAGAGACTGCTGAAGGGGATCCGAACACAGGTAGAGCTCAAGGTGCAGGTGCAGACGTGGTACTGACCCGTCGGCGCAGTGGCCCGCTGTGAGGACGCACTGCTGCGTGATGAGCGAGCCGCCGCAGAAGGCGACGTAGTCGAGCCGCAGGGAAGCCATCCACGGGAACTGGCCCTCCTCCGCCTGCTTGCCGTAGATGATGCGCGGCTGCTTGCCCACCGAGTCGGCTTCATCTGCGGCACAGAAAAGTAGCTGTCAGCGCTTCACACCAGTTCCGATCTCACGTTAGGAGGAATTCTCTACCGCAGCTAGTATGTTAGAAAAGTGTTTCACGGCTCACTGTAACGATGTGGAACGAGTCAGATTACAGACGCATTATTGTATTTCTTTCTTAAATGTGTGGTCATCAAGGCAATTTACAGACGAGCTTGCATGAAGGGTATAACATTTAATTCAGGAACAGATATAGATAAGTAATTTTGTACATTAAATAAACGAGAAGTTGCCACGATACAATGAGCCAGACATTAGGTGCAACCACATCGGAGGAATATCTACGGAAATGAGCGTTTGGCGTCATTGGCCGGGAGGCCATTTGCGGGGTAGGTCCGACCGCCTTGGTGCAGGTCTTATTACATTCGACGCCGCATTGGGCGACCTGTGCGCCGGATGGGAATGAAATGATGATGAAGATAGCACAACATGTCATTCTCAATGGAGAGAAGTCTTCCGAAGTAAGAGTGATATCAGGTGTGCCGCAGGGGAGTGTCGTAGGACCGTTGCTATTTGCAATAAACATAAATGACCTTGTGGATGACACCGGAAGTTCACCGAGGCTTTGTGTGGATGAAGCTGTGGTATATCGAGAGGTTGTAACAATGGAAAATTGTACTGAAATGCAGGAGGATCTGCAGCCAACTGACGCATGATGCAGGGAATGGCAATTCAATCTCAATGTAGACAAGTGTAATGTGCTGCGAGTATATAGAAAGAAAGATCCCTTATCATTTAGCTACAATATTGCAGTTCAGCAACTGGAAGCAGTTAATTCCATAAATTATCTGGGAGTACGCATTAGGAGTGATTTAAAATGGAATGACCATATAAAGTTGATCGTCGGTAAAGCAGATGCCAGACTGAGATTCATTGGAAGAATCCTAAGGAAATGCAATCCGGAAACAAAGGAAGTAGGATACTGTACGCTTGTTCGCCCCCTGCTTGAATACTGCTAAGCAGTGTGGGATCCGTACCAGAGAGGGTTGATAGAAGAGATAGAGAAGATCCAACGGAGAGCAGCGCGCTTCGTTAGAGGATCATTTAGTAATCGCGAAAGCGTTACGCAGTATATTGCTCCATCCTACGTATATCTCGCGAAGAGATCATGAGGATAAAGTCAGAGATATTAAGAGCCCACACAGAGGCATACCGACAATCCTTCTTTCCACGAACAATACGAGACTGATATAGAAGGTACCCTCCGCCACACACTGTCAGGTGGCTTTCGGAGTAGGGATGTGGATGTAGATACCCAGTCCCTGAGCGGAGAAAATCCCCGACCAAGCCGGGAATCGAACCCGGGCCCGTAGGATGGCAATCCGTCACGCTGACCACTCAGCTATCGGGGCGGACGGGTGATTATCTATGAAGAGTCCTGACAGACATGTGGTCCCGGAAAAGGTGCAGCAGTCTTACAGTAGATGCAGGGGCGCCGGTCAGCATGAATGAGTAACTGATCTGGCCTGGTAACATTAGCCAACTTAGCCAGCTGTCTTGGTACAGCAAGCGGCTAAAAGAAAGGGAAAACTACAGGCGTTATGTTTCCCGAGCACATGCAACGCCGTTGTAAAAGGTGAGACTGACAGGAATCGGAACTGGCAAAGCAGGAATGGCTGGACGAGAAATACAACACTGTAGAAGCATTCACGACTATGGGAAAGCCAGATACGATGTGTAGAGAAATTAAACAGACGTTTGGAGAGAAGAGAAGCACATGTATGAATAATGAGAGTTCAGACTGCAACCCATATTAAATAATGCAGGAAAGGCTGAGAGGTGAAGACATAGCAGGTTGGAAACAAACTTGAAGATTTATGATAATGAATACAATCCAAAGCCATGAATTAAAATTTATATGAAGGCCGAGGTTCGAGCCGGGGTTTCTGCTCACTAGGCAGATGCACTAACCATTGCGCCACTGGCACTGCAGCTAAAATCGCTTACCGGGTTTAACTAGTACGTTTCCCTCCAGCTCACGCCTCAGCCCATCTTGATGGTCCCTTCTCCACTCGTGAGTTGGAGTTTGTGTTATATACTACGGCAGTCCACAATGCTGTGTTAGCAACACTGCCAGAGTGGTGCAGTCGTTAGCGCATCTGCATGATGAGCAGAGGATTTGGTTCGTATCCCAGGTTGGTACAAATTTTAGTACATTGCTTTGACATGTATTCGCTACCAAAATAGAAAATTGAGACCTAATATGTCTCTCGAACATAGATTTTCAAGTAATTGAATTTGAGGACTATAATATAGAAAGAGTGGAGGAAGTAAATGAACATGAGATGGTATATATGATATTCCGAGAAGAATTTGACACAGCTCTGAAAGGCCTAACTCGAAAAAAGTCCCCTGTAGTAGACGCTATTCTTCAGAATTATAGACAACCTCAGGGGAGCTAGTCATGAAAAACTGATCCGCCTGGTGGGCAATACTTATGAGACAGGAGAAATACCTTCAGACTTTAGTAACAATGTAATAATTTCAATTCTATAGAAGAGAGGCGCTGACAGGTGTGAATATCAGTTTAATAAGTCATGCTTTCAAAATACTCGAACTATTTATTAACAAATGAATGGTGTAATTGGTAGAAGCATAACTTGGGAAGATCAATTTGAGTTCCACAGAAATGTAACCCGTGAGGTCATACCGCCCTTATGGCTTATGTTTACAACTTGTACCAGACTACAGTTAGAACGCCATGAAATGAAAGCAGTGGCTGAGAAGGGAGTGAGACAGTGCTGCAGCCTCTTCCCAATGTTACTCAATCTCTATATTCAGCAAGCAGTGAAGAAAACCACTGAAAAATTTGGAAAGGGAATTAAAAGTGAGGGGAAGAAATAAGATCTTTGCCGTTTGTCTACGACATAATTCTATCAGAGACTTGCAATAACGTTGAGTGAAATTGATAGCATCTTGGAAAGAGTTTATAGGAACAATATAAACAGAATTTTAAAAAAGGGTAATACAATGTAGTGAAGTTAAATCAAATGATGGTGATAGAATTAGATTAGGAAATAATAGACTAAAAGTAGTCGAGTTTGCTACTTGTTCAGCAAAATAGCTTGCGGTGGCCGAATCAGAGATGATATAAAATGCAAACTGTCAATATCAAGAAAACTGTTTGTGAAAAAGATGAATTTGTTAACATACAATATAAAATCAAAAGTAATGACTTTTGTTCTTAAGGCATTAGTCTGGAATGTAACCTTGTACGGAATTGAAAAGTGGACAGTAAGCACTTCAGACAACAACAGAGCAGATTATTTTTATAGCTGATCCTAGAGACAAATCTATGAAATTGAATCTGTAGATCGAATAACTGGCCGGCTTTGTGGCCGAGCGGTTCAAGGCGCTTCGGTCTGGAACCGCGCCACCGCTACGGTCGCAGGTTCGAATCCTGCCTCGGGCATGGATGTGTGTGATGTCCTTAGGTTAGTTAGGTTTAAGTAGTTCTAAGTTTTAGGGCACTGATGACTTCAGATGTTGAGTACTATAGTGCTCAAAGCCATTTGAACCATTTTGAACCAGACTCAAATTAAGCTTTGTGTTACATAATGAAGTCCCTCATGGCTGTTATTATAAACATTGTGCTATGTACGGTGCTATGATTCCATGTTGGCAATAGCTGCCTAGGTTGGGCATACTTCCTCCCGGTTGTGTTTGCGACCTGTCCGGCTAAGAGTGATTTATATGACCGAGTGCGGAGATACGAAAGTGAGAACGAACCGCACGCGCTATGGTGGTGTATTGTTGCAGCACGAGTAGACTGTGGATGAAAATATATTGCACGGGAAACATCCTTCTTGACAGGAAACCCGGCGAGGGTGGTCACGTCGCCAAGATTTCTGTCTTTCGTTAACCTACAGTGCGACGGTAGTTAACGACTATTTTGTATTAAACTTCCGCACTGTTAGGAACCATGCAAGATGTAATATATTAACGTAAATAAGTAGAGTCAAAAGCAACCAATGAGAGTGTCTCTTGGAGGGGGCAACGAGTGGTGGGAGAGACGCGGCAGTGGGTCGTTTGTGAGGCAGAAGACGGCAGAATGTTGCAAGACGTGGAGGCTTTACACTATGTGTGGACGAGGTATGGGAAAGTAGTTGCAGCTAGCATGCTTTACTGGGCGCGGTCCGACGAAGAAGGTCGGGGCGCCTTTGATGCTGTCCTCGTAGGTGAGAAGACCTCATCCAGAATTATGGGCTAATTCAGTGGTAACACCAAGGCTTCATGTACTAGACGGTCGAAAGTAAAGATGGCTGGCATTTGCTGCTCGAGGTAAAAGAGGGACTGCCATCGTGAAACGACCTGTGCAGCTTCAAGGACTTGCTGGAATGGTGTTTTATTAACTGATCTTAACGCTGCGGTGATGGTTCAGAATTCTCTTTACACCATCTACCATGTTTGCTGGGAATGCATCATTCATAAAAAATATCTGAACCAGTGCTGCTTTTATCACTTCAAATAACTGTAAATTTTTTCTCCCTGAAAATTTAGCGATAAACAATATTAGGGCAGGTAGGGAGTCTGGCATCTCCTTCCTGAGATCAGTGCTGTGAGGACTTCACAAGTAAGTGAAGTTTCCAGCTACCTGTAGCTGTGATCAGCGTAATTCCAGACAACAGACTTAACTGCCTGAAATGCCTTTCCATTGATTAATTCTGTCATTGTTATGGCTTTATACCGGAACATCAACTACTAATTTCTTTCAGTAGTATTTCAGTAGCATAATTAATAAGAAATCTCATTCATTTACATTTTGACTTGGCTTCTTCCATAACGTTGAGGGTCGCCGTTCAGCGTTGTTGGCCAAAGCATTGTGTTCAGAGCTCAGGCTAATATGGAATACTGGTATGGATGTGCCAAGTTTTACTTTGCAACGAGGCCGTTACCACAAAATGTGCGAGATATGGGAGAGTGGAGGTGGTTGGAGAGAGTAAAGATGGAGGAATTTGTGCCCCGGCCTGCTGTAAGGGAAAGAAAATTTTTTAAACAAGTTTTACAATACTAGCGCAGCGGGAACAGCAAGTGTCAGCTGACTACATAGAAGACACTTCAAATAATGTTTGTTTTGAACATGCAGGTATTACAATATTGAATCTCACTCGACACCGTAACTAAGGCGGAGTCCGATAGTCGAAAAATTGTTGCGACCCGAAGCAAAGGGCAGTTTTGTAATAACTAGCACTTGTTGTATTATAGGTCGCGATTTAAACATTCTTAGTATCAGTGAACGTTACAAAGCGATTTAAAAACATGCAAATCACCTTCGTTTTCTGACAAGTCGGTATGACAGATTCGCATAAACACAGAAGTCAGTTATGGAATGATGGAACACTTTTTATATTTACCCATTATCACGTTTGTGTGGAAAACAAATCTTCTCTGTCGATTGATGGTTTCAGCTAACAGAGATCTTGCGAAGCGTACCTCCCGCTGTTCGCCCACGAGATTCAGAGCACCCTAGACAACGATAAGTAAGTTGACGCAGAGCTCTTTGACCTGAAGGAGGAATTCGATGTAATTCCTCACCTTCGTTTAATTAAAAAAAGCACGACCTTACTGAATGTTATACCAGATTTGTAATTGGATTCAGAACTTCCTTGTCAAGAGAACTCAGCATGTTGCTTTTCGGTACCAATGATGTGTGGATCAGAAGAGATTCTCTGTGGTTTCGAGCGGCTAACAGGAGTGGTAAAGGCTGCCAGTCTTGCTTGCAAGATGAAAGCAGAGCCGACCATTTGCAGCATAGTCGACAGGACCGATTGCGGACCTCTGGTACAGAGCCGAGTGTAGGGTCTGAATCAGTGGCTCAAACAGTTCTGCGATCGTGTAGGCTGCAGATTCCTCGACTTGCGCCAAAGGGTAGTTAGGTTTCGGGTTCCGCTGAATAGGTCAAGTGTCCACTATACACAGGAGGCGGCCACACGGGTAGCAGGGGCTGTGTGGCGTGGACTGGGTGGTTTTTTAGGTTAGAGGGTCTCTGGAAAACACAAGAAGGGCCTCAGTCACAAAGGGTGCAGGCTGAACACAGGAAGAACGTAGATACAGGAACCATTGGTACAACAGTTGTAAATTGTCATAGCTGTGTTGGGAAAGTACCAGAGCTGCAAGAGCTAATAGAAAGCACTGCACTCATGCTCAAATCGTTATAGGCACTGAAAGCTGGCTAAAGCCGGAGATAAGTTCAGCCGAAGTTTTTGCGAAGAACCTAACGGTGTTCAGAAAGGATAGGCTAAACACGGTTCGTGGTGTCGTGTTTGTTGCTGTCAGAAGTAGTTTTTATCTTGCCGCGAAATTGAAGTAGATACTTTCTGTGAGTTAGTATGGGCAAAGGTCATTGTTGGTTGGCAACCGGAATAAAATAATAATTGGATCCTTTTACCGACCTCCCAATTCAGATGATACAGTTGCTGAAAGGTTCAAAGAAAACTCGAGTTTGATTTCAAACACGTAGCCGACTCATACTATAAATAGTTGGTGGTGACTTTAATTTACCCTCGATATGTTGGCGAAAATACATTTTTAATTCCGGAGGTACGCATAAAATATCATCCGAAATTGTGCTAAACGCATTCTCTGAAAATTATTTCGAGCAGTTAGTTCATGAGCCCACGCGAATAGTAAACGGTTGTGAAAACACACTTGACCTCTCAGCAACGAATAATCCTGACTTAATAATGAGCATCAAAACCGATATAGGGATTAGTGAACACAGGGTTGTCGTAGCGAGATTGAACATTGTAATCCCCAAATCCTCGAAAAATAAGCAATAAATATACCTATTCAAAAAAGCAGATAAAAATTCACTTGACGCCTTCCTGAGAGACAATCTCCACTCATTCCAAATTAATAACACAAAAGTAGACCAGATGTGGCTTAAATTCAAAGAAATAGTATCGGCAGCAATTGAGAGATTTATGCCAAATAAACTAACAAACGACGGAGCTGATCCTCCTTGGTACACAAAACGGGTTAGAATACTGTTGCAGAAATAACGAAACAAACATGCCAAATTCAAACGGACGCAAAATCCCCAAGATTGGCGATCTTTTACAGAAGCTCGAAATTTAGCGCGGACTTCAATGCGAGATGCCTATAACAGTTTCCACAACGAAACTTTGTCTCGATACCTGACAGAAAATCCAAAGAGATTCTTGTCGCATGTGAAGTATGTTAGCGGCAAGAAACAATCAATGCCTTCTCTGCTCGATAGCAATGGAGATACTATTGAAGACAGTGCTGCTAAAGCGGAGTTACGAAACACAGCATTCTGAAATGCCTTTACAAAAGAAGACGGAGTAAATATTCCAGAACTCGAATCGTGAACAAATGTCAACATGAGTACCGGAGAAATAAATATCCTCGGAGTAGTGAAGCAACTTAAATCACTTAATAAAAGCAAGTCTTCTCGTCCAGGCTGTATACCAGTTAGTTTCCTTTCGGAGTATACTGATGCATTAGCTCCATACTTAACAATCATATACAACCGTTCGCTCGGCGAAAGATCCGTAGCCGAATACTGTAAAGTTGCACAAATGACACCAATATTCAAGAAAGGTAGTAGGAGTAATACACTAAATTGCAGATCCATATCGTTAACGTCGATATGCAGCATTAATTTCGAACATATATTGTGTTCAAACATTATGAATTACATCGAAGAAAACGGTCTATTTACGCACAGCAAACATGGATTTAGAAAACATCTTTCCTGTGAAACACAACTATCTCTTTACTCACACGAAGTGTTGAGTGCTATTGACAAGGGATTTCAGATCGATTCTGTATTTCTGGATTTCCGGAAGGCTTTTGACACTGTAACACACAAGCGGCTCGTAGTGAAATTGCGTGATTACGGAATATCGTCTCAGTTATGTGGCTGGATTTGTGATTTCCTCTCAGAGAATTCACAGTTCGTAGTAATTGACCGAAAGTCATCGAGTAAAACAGAAGTGATTTCTGGCGTTCGCCAATGTAGCGTTATAGGCCCTTTGCTGTTCCTTATCTATATAAACGATTTTGGAGACAATCTGAGAAGCCGTCTTCGGTTGTTTGCAGATGACGCTCTCGTTTATCGACTAATAAAATCATCAGGAGATTAAAACAAACTGCAAAACGATTTAGAAAAGATATCTGAACGGTGCGAAAAGTGTCAGTTGACCCTAAATAACGAAAAGTGTTAGGTCATGAACATGAGTGCTAAAAGGAGGTGTTACCCCAATGAACTGTTGTCACACCCTTACTGTTTACGATATATACAGGATGTCCCAAGCTTTAGAGACAGGTTCCTTACACAAAAACGAGAAAAAACGTCTAGTGAGCATTGGTTCTAAAATGTGTACCTTAAGAGCAATGAGCACTTGTTCAGAAGAAGAGATGTGTATCACACTAGCGAAGATGAACAAGTGCTCAGAACTCTTAAAATCATGCATTTTAGATCCACGTTTACTGGACATTTTTTTCTTCCTTTGGTCCATACTACCTCCTCTCAAAATATGGAAAGTGAAGACCTTGCAGTAGAAATCTGTTTGATAGTATGGAAGATGAACAAATGCTCATAGCACTTAAGGTATGCACTTCAGATCCCAAATTTACTGTAAATTTTTTCTTGTTTTACTGTAGGGATCCTGCGCCTAAAGCTCGTCGGTATGTTTTTGGGACACCCTGTGTGTGAAATCTCAAGAGAATAGGATCGAAAGATCCGTGAGGCTTTTAGAGGACGATACTGTTGCCTATAGGGAAGTTACAAAGTTACAAGACTGGCGAAATGCAGGAAGACATCCATAGGATCAGTAACTGGTGCAGAGACTGGAGTTGATACCGAACCGGAATAAATCTAACAAATAGCGCATAAATAGAGGAAATGATGGATTAATGTTGTCGATAAAACACCGGAAGTAGTAACAACCGTAACTTATCTGGGAATAACAATCCGGATTTGTGTAGTAGTAAGAATAGCACATTTCGGGCCAAGATTGGAGGAATCTACAGACGAAGGGGTTTACAAAACGCTCGTTCCACCGATTTTAGAGCATCGGTCCTAAGTAAGGGAGCCTCACAGTTTATATCAATAGAAGAGATGTTAATTAAAGAGAGATCCAAAGAAGAGCGACGCGTTTCGTCACGAGATCGTTTAGTAAGCGCGAGACCGCAACTCTAATGGCAGACAATACAATAGAGATGCTGTGCATCAGGGAGAGAGTTGGTAATGGCATTCCGAGAGCTTTTGTTCCATGAAGAGTGTGGCTACATATTAGTTTGTCTCAAGTACATCTTGCAAATGACCACGACCAGAAAATCCGCGAAACTGGAGGTGATACTGAAGCTTACAACAGTCGTTCTTCCCTCGCATCATTCGCGAATGGAGCGTGAAATGGTAATGGCACTAGAAGTACTCTCTGCTGTACACTATAAGGTGGCTTCTGGAGTATAGATTAGATGGAAATGAAGATTTAGTGATTAAAATGTCTGACAATGCCCCTGTAAACAATCCCTGTAAACAACTGCGTCATCGATGACGGATAGGTTTACACAGCCAGCGATGCTGCTAACCAGAACATTTCTGTACCGTGGACGTGCAGATTTGCTATCGCTTTTCACGGAAACTGTACAAAGGTTCTAAGATATGCGGTAAAGAGCTGCAACTAACCTTTCTCACTGTGCTGTCTTGGCAGGAGCAGCGCGTCCTTGGGCTTCAGCGCCCTCACGTCGGAGCGCCTCTCCGGCAGCCGTGGCAGGCCGCGGGCTGGCACCGCCTGTACAACACACACAGCCACACACAGAAAAATCAATTGACCGTGTTGCATTAATGGCCGCGAGATCCAGTGTTTTTCGGCCGCCTCGTGGTGGAAAATGAAGTGTAGTTGCATGAGCAGGACTAAAATAATAATGTGTTCATTAATGTTAACACTAATCATGTATACATCTCCTGTAAGCTGACTCATTCCACATCATTACAATGCAAGAATCGTTTATATACGATCTACACTACTGGCCATTAAAATTGCTACAGCAAGAAGAAATGAAGCTGATAAACGGGTATTCATGGGACAAATATATTATACTAGAACTGACATGTGATTACATTTTCACGCAATTTGGGTGCATAGATCCTAAGAAATCAGTACCCACAACAACCACCTCTGGCCTTGATACGCCTGGGCATTGAGTCAACCAGAGCTTGGATGGCCTGTGCAGGTGCAGCTGCTCATGCAGCTTCAACACGATACCACAGTTCATCAAGAGTAGTGACTGGCGTATTGTGACGAGCCAGTTGCTCGGCCACCATTGACTAGACGTTTTCAATTGGTGAGAGATCTGGAGAATGTGCTGGCCACGGCAGCAGTCGAACATTTTCTGTATCCAGACAGGCCCGTACAGGACCTGCAACATGTGGTCGTGCATTATCCTGCTGAAATGTAGGGTTTCGCAGGGATCGAATGAAGGGTAGAGCCACGGGTCGTAACACTTCTGAATGTAACGTCCACTGTTCAAAGTGCCGTCAATGCGAACAAGAGGTGACCGAGACGTGTAACCAATGGCACCTCATACCATCACGCCGGGTGATACGCCAGTATGGCGATGACGAATACACGCTTCCAATGTGCGTTCACCGTGATGTCGTCAAACACGGATGCGAGCTTCATGATGCTGTAAACAGAACCTGGATTCATTCGAGAAAATGACGTTTTGCCATTGGTGCACCCAAGTTCGTCGTTGAGTACACCATCGCAGGCGGTCGTGTCTGTGATGCAGCGTCAAGGGTAACCGCAGCCATGGTCTCCGAGCTGATAGTCCATGCTGCTGCAAACGTCGTCGAACTGTTGGTGCGGATGGTTTTTGTCTTGCAAACGTCCCCAGCTATTGACTCAGGCATCGAGACGTGGCTGTACGATCCGTTACAGCCATGCGGATAAGATGCCTGTCATCTCGACTGCTAATGATACGAGACCGTTGGGATCCAGCACGTTGTTCCGTATTACGCTCCTGAAGCCACCGATTCCATATTCTGGTAACAGTCATTGGATCTCGACCAACGCGAGCAGCAATGTCGCGATACGATAAACCGCAATCGCGATAGGCTACAATCCGACCTTTATCAAAGTCGGAAACGTGATGGTATGTACTTCTCTTCCTTACAAGACGCATCACAACAACTTTTCACCAGGCAACGCCGGTCAACTGCTGTTTGTGTATGAGAAATCGGTTGGAAACTTTCCCCATGTCAGCACGTTGCAGGTGTCGCTACCGGCGCCAACCTTGTGTGAATGTTCTGAAAAGCTGATCATTAGCATATCACAGCATCTCCTTCCTGTCAGTTCAATTTCGCGTCTGTAGCACGTCATCTTCGTGGTGTAGCAATTTTAATGGCCAGTAGTGTATGAAGCACGTAACTAACTAACTTCCCATTTGAAGCCACTTCTTCCATCGATGTACATGAAACGAAAGAAAGCAAAGATGAGACGATCGCTGCCTGATATAAAGTAATGTCCCAAAAATGTACGAAGTGAAGTAACAGCTTCCCTTGTAAAGTGTCAACAACTTTAAGTACGATGAAATGGCGTGCAGCAGACTTAATGGAGCTCCTGACAAATTAAGATGCTGAAATAATATTCATCACACTTCAAGAGGAGAAGAGTTCGGTCGTTTTTCACTCAAACGCCTTCAACTTTAGTTGTGGTTATAATATTTGATAGCATTAAAAATATGATTGCTGTCAGAAAACATTTTTACGTTTGATATAATTTTACTCGGCGTCATAATTTCATGCTATTATTGCTTTTCAGTTCCGTCGCGTTATTTTTGATTCAAACTGGCATTAATTGTTTGGATTACTTGTGATTCTTCAGCTACCAAAACGGACAGTTTTTTCCCTTCTACGCACAATGGTCACTTTCCACTCAGCTTAAGAAAGTTTTAAGTTTGTCTGTTGAATACAGATGACGCAATCTGGGTGTATCATGTCTGTATTGTATGATGGTCAGAGAAGGGAGAGGGTGAAACCTCTGCCAATAAACAGCCGAGGAGTGTGCAACCCTTTAGCTTACCTGATCCACATTAGAGTACGGGGGAAAAGAATGTTACTTTATGGTTCTTAATTCTAAAGAAAAGGAAAAGGAAGATGCAATTAATTTGACTATATATGAGAGTTCGTTAATAATTTTATACATAAGTAATTACAAATCGTAGATTAAAACTGAAGAAACTGCAAAAAGGTGGGAATTTAAGGAGATGGGACCTGGATAAACTGACTAAACCAGAGGTTGTACGGAGATTCAGGGAGAGCATAAGGGACCAATTGACAGGGATGGGGGAAAGAAATACAGTAGAAGAAGAATGGGTAGCTCTGAGGGATGAAGTAGTGAAGGCAGCAGAGAATCGAATAGGTAAAAAGACGAGGGCTAGTAGAAATCCTTGAGTAACAGAAGAAATATTGAATTTAATTGATGAAAGGAGAAAATAAAAATATTTAGTAAATGAAGCAGGCAAAAAGGAATACAAACGTCTCAAAAATGAGATCGACAGGAAGTGCAAAATGGCTAAGCAGGCATGGCTAGAGGACAAATGTAAGGATGTAGAGGCTTATCTCACTAGGGGTAAGATAGATACTGCCTACAGGAAAATTAAAGAGACCTTTGGAGAAAAGAAAGCCACTTGTGTGAATACCAAGAGCTCAGATGGAAACCCAGTGCTAAGCAAAGAAGGGAAAGCAGAAAGATGGAAGGAGTATATAGAGGGTCTATACAAGGGCGATGCACTTGAGGACAGTATTATGGAAATGGAAGAGGATGTAGATGAAGATGAAATGGGAGATACGATACTGCGTGAAGAGTTTGACAGAGCACTGAAAGGCCCCGGGAGTAGACAACATTCCATTGGAACTACTGACAGCCTTGGGAGAGCCAGTCCTGACAAAACTCTATCATCTGGTGAGCAAGATGTGCAAGACAGCCGAAATGCCCTCAGACTTCAAGAAGAATATAATAATTCCAATCCCAAAGAAAGCAGGTGTTGACAGATGTGAAAATTACCGAACTATCAGTTTAATAAGTCACAGCTGCAAAATATTAACGCGAATTCTTTGCAGACGAATGGAAAAACTGGTAGAAGCCGACCTCGGGGAAGATCAGTTTGGAATCCGTAGAAATGTTGGAACACGTGAGGCAATACTGACCTTACGACTTATTTTAGAAGAAAGATTAAGGAAAGGCAAACCTACGTTTCTAGCATTTGTAGACTTAAAGAAAGCTTTTGACGATGTTGACTGGAATACTCTCTTTCAAATTCTGAAGGTGCAGGGGTAAAATACAGGGAGCGAAAGGCTACTTACAAATTGTACAGAAACCAAATGGCAGTTATAAGAGTCGAGGGGCATGAAAGGGAAACAGTGGTTGGGAAGGGAGTGAGACAGGGTTGTAGCCTCTCCCCGATGTTATTCAATCTGTATATTGAGCAAGCAGTAAAGGAAACAAAAGAAAAATTTGGAGTAGGTATTAAAATCGACGGAGAAGAAATAAGGTTGGTTGGTTGGTTTTTCCGGGGAAGGAGACCAGACAGCGAGGTCATCGATCTCATCGGATTAGGGAAGGACGGGAAAGGAAGTCGGCCGTGCCCTTTGAAAGGAACCATCCCGGCATTTGCCTGGAGCGATTTAGGGAAATCACGGAAAACCTAAATCAGGATGGCCGGACGCGGGATTGAACCGTCGTTCTCCCGAATGCGAGTCCAGTGTCTAACCAGAAGAAATAAGGACATGGAAGAGGAGTTGAACGGAATGGACAGTGTCTTGAAAGGAGGATATAAGTTGAACATCAACAAAAGCAAAATGAGGATAATGGAATGTAGTCGAATTAAATCTGGTGATGCTGCGGGAATTAGATTAGGAAATGAGATGCTTAAAGTAGTGAAGGAGTTTTGGTATTTGGGGAGCAAAATAACTGATGATGATCGAAAACAATGGCAAGGAAAGCGTTTCCGAAGAAGAGAAATTTGTTATTATCGAGTATAGATTTAAGTGTCAGGAAGTCGTTTCTGGAAGTATTTGTATGGAAGTGAAATATGGACAATAAATAGTTTGGACAAGAAGAGAATAGAAGCTTTCGAAATGTGGTGCTGCAGAAGAATGTTGGACATTAGGTGGGTAGATCACGTAATTAATGAGGAGGTATTGAATAGAATTGGGGAGAAGAGAAGTTTTTGGCACAACTTGACTAGAAGAAGGGATCGGTTGGTAGGACATGTCCTGAGGCATCAAGGGATCACAAATTTCGCATTGGAGGGCAGCGTGGAGTGTAAAAATCGTAGAGGGAGAGCAAGAGATGAATACAATAAGCAGATTCAGAAGGATGTAGGTTGCAGTAGGTACTGGGAGATGAAGGAGCTTGCACAGGGTAGAGTAGCATGGAGAGCTGCATCAAACCAGTCTCAGGACTGAAGACCACAACAACAACAATTACAAACCCTAGAAGTATGTCACATTTAACTTACGGTGATAACAGAATAGCTGTAGGTCTACTGTTAGATAGCAAACATCCGCAGTAATTGCAAGATTTTTAACTTACACGACTTGTCGTGATCAGAACTACTTTCCATGAATTAATTCATTACGCGTCTCTGAATCTCTAGTTTCGCAGTTGCAACTGAAGTAGCAGTAAGATATCAGACCAGTGCGTCTGATGGATTGGCCTGTTTTAAAAACGAGACTCCGAGGATTTAAGTGTAGCGTGGACAGCAACATCAAGAACGGGGATGGACCAATGAGAGAATAGCATCGTGTGGCATTAGTTTCAGGTTGAAAATAATCAGATTTTCATAACTTTACCTAAAAGTAATTTTATCCTTTTTTTAGTTTTCTTTTTTTCTTTTATCGATTCAAGGCTAGATGCTCACTTCTTGGACCGCACTGATATTTCCTTTCGGCCGCATGAGGCTTGTTGCGGTTTGGACTGTCCTGACTTAGGTAACTATTCTCGACTAGCAGTAAATGGATCGCTGGGCTTAGCATTTCCACCTGAAGAGTGGATCACCATCATACAGAATAAGATGCCTTCAGTCCATGAGGCACTGTGGAGAGGTTTGGAACTTAATGCAGGACGTTGGCTTGAAACAAGGTCTGGCGATGAGGAACTTTACGACACCACCGCTCCTCCCATTGCTGGCGACGAAAATTTCTCCCGCAACACGAATTTCGAACCGGATATTTCTGTCGATTGCCTCAGCAACGGTGTGCGTCAGCGACCTCCACTGTTGAGATGGATACTTAATTTTTTATGAACGGTTATTCGCTTCGGGCGGAAATGCAATTATTTTCGTCTTCGAGCTCTTGATTATTTACATACTACATTTCTCTGCTAAATTGTTTTGTTCAGTCCATTGCTCATAGCATTAAGGAATTTCGAAGCAGCCTAATTCTTAATATGTCTCTATTACACATCTACTGCTTCAAT
Organism: Schistocerca piceifrons; assembly: GCF_021461385.2. Taxonomy (NCBI): domain Eukaryota; kingdom Metazoa; phylum Arthropoda; class Insecta; order Orthoptera; family Acrididae; genus Schistocerca; species Schistocerca piceifrons. Next base: position 618,027,136 of record NC_060139.1, on the reverse strand, counting down.
ATTCTAACTACGCAATAGAATATCAATCTACTCTACATATCTACTAATTTGTGACCAGAAATAAGATTCACTCTTCCCTCGGCTTTGTAATCTAGCATCCGGCTTCTTAACCCAAGGAAGTGATGTGTCACCGTTCGTCCCAGTCTATTCAAGTAGACCACATTTTCGTAGGATCTGCCGAAGGTGGGTTCTATAACTATCTGAGTCCTATCGCAGAAACAGATATTTTTCTGCCCTTTCATTACCGTGAACCATTAACTCAGCTTTCTGTTACCCGTGGTAATTTCAAAGATTTTATGTAGGAAACAAACCTGTGGAAAATGTATATGAATTGAAGTAACACTTATCGAACGGGAATGCTAGTGGCAAACTACCTCACCTCAACATCATCAAATTTAAATGGTTCAAATGGCTCTGAGCACTATGGGGCTTAACATCTGAGGTCATCAGTCCCCTAGAACTTAGATCTACTTAAACCTAACTAACCTAAGGACATCACACACATCCATGCCCGAGGCAGGATTCGAATCTGCGACCGTAGCGGTCGCGCGGTTCCAGACTGAAGCCCCTAGAACCGCTCGGCCACCACGGCCGGCCTCAACATCATCAATTGAGATTCAGATAGCATAGCAACACTGATGTTCGTTGATACCATACCACTAATATTAACCAGCTATAGCTTCTGTTTAGTTTTACACCTTCAATACAAAATAAAGGCCTTGTTTCGTAACCTGACATAAGCTAGGCTGGTCACCGCCTCTAACCACGAAGTGTTAACATACAGAGATCTACTTTGGGTCGACGGCCGGAAACTCAGTATATAGCAAACGTTACGACTGCAAGTAGCGTGATCTCAAAGAAATACGGATGAAAAAAGCCAGAATCATTTTAAACAACCCGGCATGCAACAGAGTTCAGAATCATAGTTCACATCTAGAAAGCGAGGTGACAAAATTATTTGGATATCTCCTAATAACGTGCCCAGTGTAGTGACATGGATTCAACAAGTTACTGGATGTCCGCTGTAGAAATATTGAGCCATGCTGCCTCTACAACCGTCCATAACTGCGAAAGTGTTGCCGATGCAGGATGTTGTGCACGAAATGACCTGTCTATTACGTCCCATTAACGTTCGATGAGTGGCCAAATCATTAGCTCGAATTGTCCAGATTATTCTTCAATGTCTGGAGCATTGCGGACAACGAGCTCCGGATTTTGATAATATAACGTGCGAGTTGGACAGAATTTGGCACGATATACTTCAGGAGGACATCCGACAACTCTACCAATTACTGAATCAGTCCCAAGCCGAATAACTGTTTGCGTTAGGACCAAAGGTGAACCAATACGTTATTGATTCGCTCAATTTCTGGAGCTCTCTCTCTTGAACAAATCATTCAACTTCTCCGAAATTTTCTCTGCCTGGTGATGACTGGGTGTTATGTGATGTCCTTAGGTTAGTTAGGTTTAAGTAGCTCTAAGTTCTAGGGGACTGATGACCATAGATGTTAAGTCCCATAGTGCTCAGAGCCATTTCTCCGAAATTGTAGTCGTTTGTCTGTATATATACAGATTTCCGTCCCATTCGGACAATCCCATCGTGGTGCGTTTTTTTGTGTTAGAGTGTATAAAATGAAATATGAGTCGTTTACCATTTCTAACGGTTTTCACAGTACAACTGTTGGCAAAGACAGAACCTAAGGAAAGACTGATCATGCTACTAGTCCATAGTTAACTGTTAATCCTCTAAACTAACTATTGTGCTGGGAAGAAACATCGAACTTGAGAGGAAAATCGATACTTTTACTACATGAGAACTTTTGAAAGAAATTTTTCTAATATAATGATTGATGTAATATTATCTATAGTGTAAATAAATGCGAGAAACCACATGCACCCGATCACTTGCAGTTAAACTGAGAAGGAAGCGCAAAACAGCTAAGAGTAGAACAGACTACGAGTACTACCATCATATGTGTACGTTTGTTTGAACAGTTTTTAGAGAAGTAATAAGCGCTATTAGCGTACAGTGGAATCTGTACTTCTACAGGCGATCTCACCTGGACGGCTGCCGCTACGAACATCAGACACACGAGCAGGACTTTCATTTTGGGATGGACACACTGCCCCACACACGTGAACATATATATGGTCACCCCAAAGCACTTAGGATAGAGGAGCTTGGGAACATGCGTGAAGTGTTTACGAAACTTCAAGTACTGAAGATCAATATCGTATCTACGCCGAAATAGACACGTGTCGGTCAACTGGCCATAGGTGAATCCTGATAAGGCATGATTCTTTTACTCATCAGTATAGGACATCACGATAATGATCATATAACCTTTGTCAGTAAACAAGTGATATCCCCTCCTGTGTACCTACTTCAGTATACTGGGAACACTACATTCCCTGATGTCCATATCAATCGCCATTCATCCCAAAGAGTCTTTCAACTCCATGTCAACAACTTCTTCACCTGACGGAACAAATGCTACTTCACCATCAATCCTATGTAAATCCAGGCAATATCTGTACGAAAAACCACGCATGCATTGTATTTCGGAGAATTATCTAGTAATCTAAAACCACCAATTTCACCGAGTTAGAATACTAAACACTCAGCCTAACACTCGATAAAAAATTAACTTGGAATCCCGCATCCTAATCGTTCAAAATAATATCGATTGAAACTACTTACCAGCAAAACGTGGAGACCATCCCCCGGCCTTCATCTACGCATAAAAGACCATAGTTCATCACATTATTATCTATGTAAATTCTGCGTTGACCGTTACTCTTTCCATGCTTCCAACTTCCACGAAATCCTTGAACAACAAAGATCTTTACCTGAAGAATTTAATTGCTGCACCCTATCGCAACCATTAGTGCGGGCCTTGTGCAGAAGTATCATTACTTGCAGAGTTATTGTGGCGAGTGACAGTTAATTTAAGAAACGCTATTGGGAATCTTAAGCCAACACTTAAAGAGGCAGAATTTTGTTTATTTGTTTAACTTCAGGGACTAAATTGGCGGTAGGTTTTTTGTTTTCATTTTTTTGTGATTCACTACTTTGATTACTGAACATTTAAAACAGCGTTTCCGACTTCTGATTTTGAAGGTCGCCTCTCCCCCCTCCCCCTCCCCCCCCCCCCCAAATGAAAAAGAAAAGCCATCTTAAAACTACCCAACGAGCTTGCCACAGTGATAACGGTGGTTCCCTTCGGATTACCGAACTTAAGCGCTGTAGGACCTGGTTACTAGTTCGATGGGTAACCGTCCTAGTCTGCCGAGCGCTGTTGGCCAGCAGCGCATATTCAGCTATTGCGAGGCCAATTGAGGAGCTACTTGATTGAGAAGTTGCTGGTATAAACGGTAAAACTCTATTTGATAAAAAGAGATAAAAACTTAAAAGTAGTCAATCAGTGAAGGCAATAGAAAAGAAATATTCGATGGTAATTCAATAATACGGGAAGAAATAAGGAAAAATATGTGTTTGCAACTGATAAAAAACAGAGAGGAGACTAAAATCATATATCTGACTCGGCAGTATGTCTGATCTTTGCTTAGCAAAATACGACAAAGCAAGGAAGATCTGCGGTTCTTGCGCCTATTAGGAATAACTGTAAGTAAAATAAATTTCGCAATCGTTAGGCTTGCTCTAATATTTAAATTTATGCCGTAGAGACGTGGGAGACAGATCATATCACGAGTGTTAATAAAAACTAGTAACATTATTAGCGCAAGTGGACGGTATAGCTACTGCCCAACTGCTCACCGTTACGTTGTATATAACTAAACCATGAATAAATATATAACAGTTACACCTGTGACATGTTAAATGTTGTTATTACTAATAAGAAGTAAAAAGGAGCTACGCTTACCATCTCGGTATCGGCTTAAAGATTTGTTGATTTAAAGCAGTACTGTTCTATACTAAGAGGTTTTTTTACGTCTCAAAAAATACACTTAGGTATCTCAATTTGTATGAGTAATTATATGGAAAACTGAAGCTATTCGCATTACTCTACACCAGTTGCCTTCACTGTACATACACTACTGGCCATTAAAATTGCTACACCACGAAGATGACGTGCTACAGACGCGAAATATAACCGACAGGAAGAAGATGCTGTGATATGCAAATGATTAGCTTTTCAGAGCATTCACACAACGTCGGCGCCGGTGGCGACACCTACAACGTGCTGACATGAGGAAAGTTTCCAACCGATTTCTCGTACACAAACGGCAGTTGACCGCCGTTGCCTGGTGAAACGTTGTTGTGATGC